>NC_133659.1:118643434-118908434 GCF_037893015.1 Macrotis lagotis
TTCCCATAAAGAATATAAGGACAGAAGGTGGCTTCAAAGATATTGTGACCTAGTAACTCTTTATTCCTTGGTTATGGTCACTTTGAATGAATTCTTTCTAAAAACCAACATAACAGACATAGGAAGGTCAGAAAAAGTCCAGATAAAAATGATCAGGTTTCCTTCATATGATGAAGTAGTTTTATGAAAGTATTCTCCCATTTACCTCATTATTTAAATGTATTGATAATATCTTACCTATTTAAAGAAACCAAGATAACAAACTTTCTACATATTTAACTTAAAAAGTCATTTTGAAATTCATATTATTCAGCTAAATAATATGTAATTATTTATTAAATGCAGAGAATAGTGAAAAAATAACACTTTCTTCCCCATGATATTGCTACAAATGAACAGCATATTTTTATTATTTTCATTCATCTGTATTTTGTAAATTTTTATTCAAGGTCTTCTTTAACTTGAGTCACGATCCATTTCTCCATCTTTATAACTCTTTTTTTTTTTTAGGTTTTTGCAAGGCAATGGGGTTAAATGGCTTGCCCAAGGCCACATGGCTGGGTAATTAATAAGTGTCTGAGGCCGGATTTGAACTCAGGTACTCCTGACTCCAGGGCCAGTGCTCTATCTACTGCGCTACCTAGCTGCTCCCGTCTTTATAACTCTTGATAGGATCTATTTTGCTGGTGGTCTGAACTAGTACTAAGTTATTTTCTAGTTCCCTCATTATTCTGATCAACCTTCTTTGGGGATCCTCCAGTTTGTAAGTGCCCCTTTAAAAATGAGGCACCCAGAAGTGAACATAATATTCTAGATGTCATTTAAAGGCAAAATACAGTGCAGTAATCACTTTGCTCAGCACAGATATTATGCCTCAGTCTAAAATTACATAGCTTTATGGGTTTCCATGTTGCACCCATATTGAATTCATAATCCATCAAAACCCCAGAGCTTGTTATAATAACTCTTATCTAACCATTCCTTCCATAAAAAAGTTTCCCAAACTATTATGGGTTACATCAAGAATGATTTTATTACTTCAAGATCTTTAAAGAGAGGCAAAATGACTGCTTCTTGAAGATGGGGTTCATGATTTCTATGTGGGTAGAACTGAATGACTTTTAAGGTGCTTTTCAATTCCAAATCTATGATTATCTGAGGTAATTGTATGTAACAAGGAATGGAAGCAGAAAGAAAGAAGACATACATAAGCATAAAAGTAACTGGTTAAACCTAATCTAACATGATCTACTTTTACATAATCTGGAAAACCAAATCAAAACATGGAGAAAAGAAAAGCCAACAACAGTACACACAATAGTCAACCATATACTGGAATCCATTCATTCATTAATTGGGTCTGAAAGAGCATTGCACAGCAGAAACCCAATTAGCTCCATTTTAAAGTTATAGAACTGAAAATGGACATGTTAATGACTTCAGCTCAAGCAGATTCAAGTTAGTTGGGAAGGAAATAATGAAACAGTTAAATTGTCATTTTTTTAAACTTAATATTTTAGTCATTTATACTCATTGGTTACCATGAAAATGGACTTAAAGTAAAGGAACTTATTTCTTAGACCAAATCAATTAATTAGAAATGAAATTGAGTACACTCATTAATCTTCTAGAAACTCTATAAAATTTCTTTCATTAAGATAGAAATAGTTTCTAATATTTTAATTGTCAGAAATAATGTCATTTATATTTACTATGTTCTAAATTGTTTCTTTAAATCACAACTTGTTCAGACAGGGAACATATCTATGCAAAATTTCTGTTTTACCAGCATATGCTATAATGTGTTGATTATATGGGTAATTGATTGAAATTTTGATGATAGAATGTATCAATTCTTATGTCCTACATCCTTCTTAAACAATGGTACAATGAAGACCTTTATCAGTAATAGCAGCCATCAGATAGAGAAGACTAAAGTGGACAAGAGAATCTTGTGATATTTTTTCCATCCCTATAATTCTGTAAGCTCCATAAAATAACAAGTTTTACCTAGTTAGACAAAAAGTGACTTATTTTTAGGAAATTTATTTTGCTGGCCTTTAAAACAAGGTTTAAGAGATACAATATTAAGTAGAAAACAATGGAAAAGGCAAAATAAAAAATGAAAACTACTCATGATTTGAAAAGGATAAGGAGAGAAATGAAGAGTTATCTCAGAGGGATAGTCTTAACTATAACCTAATCTTGAAATCTTAGAGTAAGAGAAGAAAATATCACTCAAATGCTCTGTATAAAAGTAAGGAAGGGCGGAAAGGCAGTTTTAGAGCACAGAAAGGAAAATACATGGAGGAAAGCCAAGTATTTAACATTTCAGGAGAGGGAAGATTACTGTGGCAGCAAATTACTTGAATTCCCCTACAGGGAATCATGTTCTCTTTTAAAGGAAAGAGGCATAATATAACAAGACTCATTACAATTACACTTTAAAGAGTAAATGTGTGTTAAAAAGAAATGCAGAAGTCTTGCTATGGATCATAAAAACATGATTTGGGAAACAAAATCCATGCCTATGCAAGTTACAACTAATGCATAATATAAAAACCAGCTTGCTTTCTAATGTTTATTCTCTAGATGAACATTTATGTAAAAGACACTTTGTCCCTCAAGATTTCAGACTATAAGTGTTCCTTTAAGACATCCGGTCAATTATCCTATTGTATCATCTGCTATTTTTCCAAAAGGTTGCCAAACAATCTTAAAGAATATATTATCTTATCAGTTAATCAATCATTTCCATGCTATTTGTCTCCTCCATGGTTATGACTCTGGCAAGGTCAACAATTAGCTCAATTGCTGAGGGGTCCAGGATAGGATGAAAATTTTTATTATAAGGATATTGAATTGCTGAACTTCACTTATATCAGTGGCCTATGCCAGGGCCAGTTGAATCTGATTGCTTGTTATATTTGGCTAATTCAATTCAGTTGCTCATCTTCTGAGTATGATAGCAGTCATCATACTTCCTTCCTAGCCTTCTCTATATTGTTAAGAGACAACACTGGGTATGATCCCATCTGTAGAGTCCTTCAAAATTATAACCTCTAAAAATGGTTAAAATTTACAAGGAACTGTCACATTTAAAAGAAATATTACATAAAAAAATACAGACCCAGATCCATTACATGTGCTTTATGGTAGGGAAGGAAAACCGTGAGAAGTTTGGAGAAATCATGGATGGTATAGAAAGGTATATTTAGATTTGATGTCAGGAAAGAATTCTTAATAATTAAAAGCTGTTCAAAGGGAAAAGAAAATGGAAAAAGAAATTTACATAACTTTTATTGAGGGAATTGCAAGTTTTACATGGTATATTGCAGTTTTATGCACAATCATTTTTATTGTACTGTGTTATGGAAGTGCTCATTTTGTGAATTGAAATTAAAGTAAATTATTAAAAAAAGAGAAAAAAGTAAAATGGTTCCTTTTAGAAGAAATGGCTACATCTACAAAAAATGCTCCAACTTATTATTGTAGAGGGGATTAAAGTGGATACAAGTTTGACTGGACAACTTCCAACATTCTGCCCCTTTCTGAAATTATGTTTTTAGTAATTTTGATAAAAAATTACTCATTGTTACATTAAAAAATCTCTTGAACTCATTTAATCAATTAACAAAGCACCTACCATGTGTTTCTACTTTGGATAGAAAGTAAAAAAAATGTCAAAAATTTCATTATATCAGGGGAGATCATATTTCCATATATAATTACACATGAAATTAACATATAAAAATGAAAACATAGTAATTGGGTGAGGAGAAGTAGCATCTGGTGAGGATGAAGAGAGGCGTCATCTAAGAGATGGAGTTCAAACTGAGTTTTGGAAAGAAGGATTTTAAGAGAAAGAGTAGAAGAGGGAATTCATTCTAGACATGGCAGGTAATAGGAGGAAATGGAAATTCAAAAGGCATATATATATATATATATTATATAAATGGATTTTTATATAACAAGATGAGAAAGTTAAAGTGAAGCCAGGTTGTAAATGGTTTTAAATGTCAAATCAAGGAGTTTGTAGTTAATCCTAGAGGTAAGAGGGAGTCTATAGAATGTATTGAAAAGGAGATCACGAGATCAGACTTATCTGTTCAGGTTTCAGGAATATCAGTCAGGCAGTTGTTTAAAGAATGAATTAGAGAGGTAAGGGAATTTAAGAGGGATCCCTCAACAGGTTATTGGAAAAGTTCATGAGAGACATGATGAGGCTTTGTCTTGGAGCAGGAGTAGTAAAAACAGAGAAGGAAACAATTGTAAGAGACCACAAATAATTATCATGGTATTTTAAAAATATTTGTTTTATTTAACAACTTCTGGCAAGGGGTTGAATGGCCACAAGAGACTGGGATTTGTAGTTCTTCAAGGTTCTAGAAGATATTAACCCTCCAATAAGAGGTTTTATGCTATGGCAGGAGTTTGGGGGAATTCCAGAGTAGAATGATGGGAAGAAGAGAAGGGAGAGATATGGTTATTCAATGACAGCAACCCGTGTGTGCTGCATCTACAAGTCTCTTTATTAAGACAGACATCTGAATGTGTGTGTGTGTGTGTGTGTGTGTGTGTGTGTGTGTGTGTGTATGTCTCTGTGTGTGCTTGTGTCTGTGTCTGGATTTATCTTGAATCCTCACTCCAAAAATGGAAGCATTGACAGAAAGAAGCTAGACAAGAGGCAGTTTAATTATATTTTAGAAAATTCTACTAAAGAATAAATCCTCTCATTTCAATAAAAACCCTATGGCAAACTCTATTTTTGGGGGTCCCTTTGTTTGTGGCATGAGGGGCCACAGGAGAGAGAAGGATATTGGGGGTATTATAAACATAATTTTTTTTATAGTTACTCTTCTAAATGAAAAATTAATAGGAAATCAGGCTATATTTTATAAATGTCTCCTATACATGTGAGCTGATATTACATATAAAATCCATTTAAAAATGCTTCAAGAACATATCTATTGTAGTCCTTTTCATTTGGTAATTCCTCTAGCTACATCCATCATGATCGGTCATCTCATTATTTCTCTACTTCCAAAATCTCATTTCTTGACCTGCTTTGGTTCCCATTTTCTCCTTGCATGAAAATGGATGAACCAATTTCAGTTGATGAGCATTTAATATGTTTAAAACTACATATATCCTCCTTTATTCCTTTCTTTTGTTTTACCTCTTTTCTCTCTTTCTCTTCCTCATCTTTTATTCTCTCTACTCAACCTTTTTTCCTGTTTCCCCCCCCCCCCCGTTTTCTCTCTCTCCCTCTCCCTTTTCAATGAATAGATCCTTCCCTACTATATACTTTCTGATATTTTTGTCTAGTTGAAAAAGTTTGACCTAGCTGAAGGGTCTAAATTATTAGCTATTTCAATAATATCATTCTATCATTTTCTCTACAATCCATTTCATTCAACTACTTGATTTCCTTGCAATAAAAAATGTCTTATGACCTAGAATCGAAATTTCACACCCAGGATTTGGTGACCTGAAGTTTTTTGGTTTAACTTGCAGTTCCAGTTTTAAACTTTCCTTTTCCCTTCCCTTTTTGATAACCAAGGGACTCCAAGTGCTGACTTCAGTTGTATTCCCTCACTATAGTTTCATATCATTTGTGCTCATTTTTACATTTGCCTCCTAATAGTAATACATACTATTAAGTTCATTAAAAATGGTGCCACAAAATATACATTAAAATTCAAGTTAATATTATTAGATAAAGGGATATGCTGGCTCTCAGCTTTATCACTTCTTTAATAACTTCTTCATAGTTGTAATACTTTTTTTTAATCACCATTCTTAGAAAAGGTGTCCCAAAACTTTTAGTGCAGTTTAAAACTTTAATATATTAAAACCGACTCTGTCAAGGAGCACAAAATAATTCATACATACTGTGTTCCTCTTTTGCCCTCCACATTCAGGCAGTGTCCTTATGCAGCAGAAAGTTAAAACCAAAATAATTGTGTAAGTAGCTTCTTGAGACCATAAACCCTTAGAGGATGGTTAGGCAAAACTGCTTGGAAAATTGTATCAGTACCCTTCCTCTCCAGGCAAAGACTCCTGGAGCACTGAAGAAAAATTTCTTTTTCTAAACAAAAAACGAAGTAAACATATTGATGATTCTCTACTATAACTTTCCCTTTCTTTGAGGCCACTACTTGGTTATTAAATGCAAGGCGAGTAAGCTATAAGTATTCTTTAAAGTGGGAAAGTTCATGGTCTTTTTTATCTCAACAACTGCCCACATAAGAGAGATACTTGAGCAGATTGGGAAAGTAAGTCTCAGAAATGGTTAAATGACTTATTCAAGATAATAGAGGAAAACAGTGGTTAGAATTAGAGATTTTTGTTTGCTCATGGGTTCAATTGTTTTTTCTATTACTTTTGTATAAATCAAATAAATCTAAACTGCCATACATTTTCTACTGTATTCTTAATGAAGTCTCAGATCAAACTGTCACTCACTTCAGCATACGACACTATGAAACCCCATTACAAAATGCTTCTATGTGTTGGATTATATTACATAGAGGGTTAAAGCCTGTCCCCTATGTACAAAATGATGCAGAATGCAGTTCTCTCAATATAGATTCTAGTCTTCCCATTAGGTGTGGGTCGCAGCAGATGGCATCTGAAGTGAAATGATAGGAAGTGGGAATTGGTCTATCACAATCCCTACTTAATCAAGAATTCTAGGATTGGTCAATTGTCTCACTTTCCTTGAAATATTATTAAAAAGAACTTACAATGTTAAATCATTTTGTCTGAGTTCCACTATAATTAAAAGACAAGAGACTTATGATCCCATCTGCTGCCCATGAGGGCACACTTGTCCTTCCTTTTCTCCTATTGGCCCTAATTACTTAGTTAATCCTTTTACCTCCCACCCAACTCCATCCCAACATTTAGCATTAGCAGTTCTCTTTGTGAACTAGTAGAAACATAAAGTGTAACAATGTCATAACTGTCATCCAAATTCTTCTGTACAGGATGGTGGAAGTGTTCAGTAATAAATGATATAAAAAGGTCTTTTATTGACAAGCTGCCATGTGCTGTTTGCATTAGAGAATATGAGAAGATGATGGCTGCTACCCCTGGGTCCCCATGGTATTCAACTCAGTGAGATAGCAGAAAACGCTTCAGTTTACTTAAAGCATTGATAACACCTCTAAATAATTAACTGAGGACTTCCTGTCTTCAATTACTTAATGCTTTTTTTTCACATCTTGAGAGGATTATAAGCAATTTATGGATTTCACATGATGAGCACATTTGCCACTATTCCCACAAAGCATTTACAGGATCATGTTTCCCAAGCTTTGAGGTAATTAGAAATAAGTAACGAGACAATGGTGCTGAGGCAAGGTGCTCTCTTTCCCTGTTGCTCATTGTAAGGGACTAGATTCCAAGTCTCCAGAAAGAATAAAGCCATAGCTTCATTTGTGTTCAACTGTTGCATGGGGAATGCTAGTGTTTTTGAAAATGATGAGAAAATCAAAACATATATCCTAAGAGGCCCAAGTCAGTGCTTCTCTCGAACACTGGAGATTGGTAATGAAATAAATTAGATTATTTTAGCCTGTTCCATAATCTCAATAGAACAATCATTTACATTAGGAAAAAAACAACACTTGCATTGGACCCAGAGTGAGCAAAGTGATTCTAAACCAGCAAAAGATGGAAGTGAATTCTTCTTAGCCGACTATCCATTTCTAAAGTCCTACTAAAAATAGTAGCCATTTTTTCCTCTATCCACGAGTGAAAAATCAATTACAGTTAGGGGGCAAGGCTTTAAAAATGGAGAATATTACATCTATCCACAACGGTTTATATTTGACTCTTCCTAAAGATATAGGAAAATATACTGACTTTTGCAGTCTCTTTCCATTGTGATTCATTAAGAACTGGAATTATGTGAAAATTAAAGAAAATTGTGCCAATGGAATAATATCCTGTGAGCAGTTAAATATGTGTGAATTCCCCGCTTATAAATTAAAAAAAATTTAGAAAAATTACTAGTCAATTAAAATAATTTTTAAACTTAAAAATTATTAACAAGGCTTCCTGATCATATGGGTTGGGAAGTAGAAGACTGAATACCATAGAGAGCTTGTTTATTAAATTATTGTGCCAGACATTGCTAAACAGTTTGCAAATATCTCATTGATCCTCACAACTTGTGAGGTTGATGTTAGAATTATTTCCATTTTATAGTTCAGAAAATTGAAGCAGAAGGGGTTAAGGTTACTAAGATAACACAACTAAGAAATATCTGACCCAGGATTAAATTAAGTCCTTCCTAATTCCAGGTCCAGTGTCCTGTCCACGGTGCCACCCAGATATACTGTTAATTTAAAATAGGGCCACTTAAATTTAGTGGTCATATAGTCACATAAAGCATGATTTAGGAGAAATTCAAAATTTTAGAGAAAATAATAACTCTCAGTGATTCAGCTCCTAGTACTAAAATAGCTTAGTCAATTGTTTTAGACAAGAAATATTTATTTGACACCTTTGATATTTTCTCTTTTGTAGCTGTTGATGAAGAATATTTGCTTGAGTCACTGAAACTATCTAGCGGATCAATATCAGAAATGGATAAATTTGCTTTACAAACATCTATAATAGGATTAGAGAGATATCATGACTATAAACAAGTATTTGGGTGTTCATGCCTCCCAGGAAATCAGGTGAAGTCATTTGTCAGTGGTAATTGTGAAGTAGAAGTATGAAAAACTTTTAAAGTTTGTTTAGGGATTTGAAATTTAAACTTCTCAAGACAGCTTAATTTCTTTTTTTTTTTTTAGGTTTTTGCAAGGCAAATGGGGTTAAGTGCTTTGCCCAAGGCCCCACAGCTAGGTAATTATTAAGTGTTTGAGACCGGATTTGAACCCAGGTACTCCTGACTCCAGGGCCGGTGCTTTATCCACTGCGCCACCTAGACGCCCCAGCTTAATTTCTTTAAGCAACAGATTCTCTGAAAGTCAAGTTCATACTCATTTTGTAGATTAAATGATTTATTTTTAGTGTTAGATATTTTAAATACTTAGATTGTATCACAGCTACCTAAGTGACTGGAGATTAAGGACTGAGTCCCCTAGCTTCAGAGCATTGGGTTCTTCACATAGAAGATGTAAAATAAATAAATGTTCAAATTAATTGAATTACTTGAAGCTAAAATTCTTATTCTTCTTCAGATTCTACTGAAACCTGTGTGACCTGGGTTGCTATAATGTCTCGAGGTCTCAGTTTCTTTATTTGTAAAATCAAAAGGCTAGATTATGTGATCTTGAAAGTGCATTTAAATTCTAAATTTGATGAGTTGATTACTAGGTTCTGTCTCTTGGCTGTATCCTTTCTCTCTCTCTCCATGTCTATAGAGAATAGAAAACTAATTTTACTCTTAACTCAAGGAAAATATAATTAAGAAGTCTGATAGGAAAAAAACACTTAATGTATTCCTTAGCTAAACTCAAATTATTTTTTTAAACTATTATTTTGACTTAGTCTTGCCAGTGTGTGTGGTTAGATAGGATCTTTTCTAATGTCAAGAGAGTCCATCATTTAGATATAGTCTGACATATCAAAAGACCACCCTTGGGATATTTTTCCCCTTTAACTCAAGTGACAAAATGTTTCTCCCTTACCCCATACGTTTTCTCTTTACCTGTGACTGTGTGCTGCATCCTCCCCTTGGTATCAGTGTGGATAAGACCTTTTCCAGACTGATTGATCTGGTACTCTTTGATGATACCATTTGGTTTCACAGGAACTTTCCAACTCAGATGCAGCACCTCTGAATTCAGGGCTGTTATTGTTGGAGGCAGTACACTCTCCGGGACTCCTTGGACAGTAGCCACAACTACCTGAAGACATTGAAATTAAACAGCAATTTATTGTAATAGTACACTAGGTTTCCCGATCAATGAGAATGTCACTTTTGTTTTAAAATGTTGTTGTCTCGCCTGGCATATCATTAGCAAGGGCTTGGTGAATCAGTCCTTCAGTCCCTCTCTCTACTCCCACCCCTGTTTAAACAATGAAATCTGACCTTGAATATATTACATAAGTCTAAGACTACTATTTATCACAACAGGTTCACAACAATTTTGACGGCAGTCAGCTCAAACAAGCAAAATCTGGCTGGCAAAATATCTTCCTAGAGAACTCTTGATAACTCTCTTCCATATGGTTCATCAGTGTCTTTGCATTTTAACAGCCTTATTTCGTACAATTTTAAGCTCTAGTAAATATGGAGCAAAACACACATCTGAACTTGCTTCCACACAATATGACTGAAAGCCTTTTCTTTACTTTTTTTCATAACATGAGTTCACAGAGGCTGGGATCTACCAAACAGCCAACTGAGAAGTTAAAAGAAGTAATCACCCAGTTGTTTATTCTATGAAATGGTAAAAAAATAAGTCGAGAAAAATTGCCTGAATTTTTCACTGAATTTATTTCTATTTCTCTTTTTTAACCAATTGTTTTGGTGTCATAGAAAAACAAGCTGTGTCTGCATGCACGGCAGCAGGGCTGTTCCTGAATCCTTCTAACTATAACTTTTGGTCGAACTGATCAGTCACCATCTGTCTGCTGGTGGCACAACCCAGGATACTTCTGAGTCATTGTTAAACACACAGCTGCAAACACAGACGGCAACTGATTGGTTTGCCTGAATGTTTTATTTGGACTTCTCTCCCATCTTGTGTGAGGAGGCTGTCACAGTCCTCTTTTCAGGTGAAAAGGCTATTATTGTTGGGCATCAAGCACAGGGTATGTCAACTTCACAGCTGTCTCTTCTTCCCAGGTGATCCCTGTTGGGATACAGCAGCAATATGCTTAGTCCTGACAAGTAGATGGAGCCTGGGACATTTTCCTGTCTGATTAGTTTTTAAAGAGTACCAACTAGTGTAAATGTTACTTCTTCTGGCCCCAGTTCCTTTACCCAATTTACTTGGTTTGTCTGTCCCAGACTATGCATCCTCCTGATCTCCCATTGAAATTATAAGTTAATGTCTTTTCTCCATCACCTAGGAGGCTTGAAATTAAATCATTATTTGACCCTGTCACAAAAGATGTAGAATCTGCAAGCTACAACTATCCTCCATTGACACCTTCATTTATAGAGCAGGAAAAGGGAAATCATAGAATAATCTGTAGACCATAGGATTCTCTGCAAATTTTATCATCTTCTTCTAGATACTTATAGTTATTGTATATTTGAAATTAAGTTCCTTAAAGATTTATTGTCTTTATATTCTAGTGTCTAAAACTAACATTATCAAGGAATTATGAGATAGTGAAGAGATGGTCTGTCATTGATGACATTACAATGTCAGTATAAATCATGGGATAAATCTTTGTCAATTAATTGTTTGATGACACATTTATATAATGCTTTACAGTCAAAATTGCTTCTCTCACAATAACTCTATAAAGTAGATAGTGGATATATATGTATTATTATTCCCATTTTTAAAGATGAAAAAACATAGGTCAGAGGTAACATCTGGTAAGAATATACACTATTTATTAATTTGGGTAAAAATGTTTCCTTATATATACTATTGGGAGGGTATCTGTAATTTCATTGTCATAGACACTTCCCAGTGGAACATTTTTCCTATCATTTAAAACCAGTTAGTGTTATGCAATTCATAGTTAGTGGGTTGTTTGAGAAATCAAATTACCTTCCTGAGCTCTCACAGTTAGTGAGAATAAAGGAACCTGAAGTCTGCTCTCGAGGTAGAAAAGAAGATAGAAGAAGAATAGTAGAGGACAGAGCCTGAAATCAGGAAGACCTGAGTTCAAATCCCACTCAAATTCTTTTTTTCCCCTAGGTTTTTGCAAGGCAAATGGGGTTAAGTGGCTTGCCCAAGGCCACACAGCTAGGTAATTAGTAAGTGTCCGAGACCGGATTTGAACCCAGGTACTCCTGACTCCAGGGCTGGTGCTTCATCCACTACACCACCTAGGCACTCCTTCAAATTCTTTTTTTTATTTTTTGGAAAGAAGAGAGAGATTTATTAAAAGAAGTTACAATACATAAGAAAGGTGATAGAAAAGTTAAGAAGAGTTTAAAGAGTGGACCACATGGGTTGCTGATTGAACTGGCCAGGCCAGCTGACCAGGGTTTTCAGCAGGAGTCTGGAAGGTCAAAGAGCCCACCCCAAATTCTTACAAGCTCTATGATCCAGGCAAGTCACTTAACATCCCTCAGTTTCAATTAATCATCAGGAAAGTGATGCCATGACCTGCAAGTGAATTAGATTTAAGCTTCACTTTCTCTTCTGGAGTCAACTGGGTCCAGTAGCAGGATATAAATCAAGATGACTAGAGATGGCCCTGGATGCAGTAGGAGATTTTGACCTTTCAAGCTAAGTCTTTCCTAGGTCTCAGTTTGACTGAGGTAATGTCCATTTAGCATCTATTTCAAGAAGTTATTGAAAGAATCCAGTGAGATACCACAATTATGTAACTTTTCATACCAAAAAGGGCCCTAGCAATGTTAGTTATTGAGATAATATTATTCAATGCTTCCTTTTTAAATTTATGAATATCAATAGTTTTTAAAATGTGTGTTATTATTTAAATGAATAAAAAGAATTAGTAAATTATTAAATGAATCTGTGACCATAGTGATTTGGAAATTCTTTCAATAGAGGTAGACCACAATATATTTGTGCCTGCCCATCTTATGTGACTATTGCCAATGTCTTCCCTTAAGTATGATGTAGTGGTGGTAGTGGTGGGGGAGGTAGAGAGAGATAGGTAACCTCCTGGAGATCTTTCACTCTTTGTTTTGACTTTATGAGACTTCCAGGATAAAACTTTGGTTGTCTACCTGTCATCTCTCACTCTAACCATATGACTAGCTCACCTTCTCTATCATAAAATTCCTTCATGAAATTTTTCATACTTATCCTTTAAGAACATGGCAACTCATGAAACAAAGTTAATGAGTTTAAAATTTATTCTATAAATTATTTATAATAGAAAGGTAGCATGGTATAGTAGATATGTCTAGTCTTGGTTTTTAGACAGATCTGGGATAAAGTCTTGCCTCTGACATATATATGATTCCTATATATGATTCCAAAGTAAATACTTAATTTCATAGTTCCCAGAGAAACTCCCTAAGACCAAAATAAGAAATAACTGAGCATGAGTAATGGTATGGGGAATTTCTAATATGAGAGTTCAGTATACTAATAAAATTTTAGGTCTAAACCTAAAATAGTTTTCATCAACATAAAAATGTTTCATCATGATATGGTGGCAACCTGAATCTTTAGAGATTATGACATTAGGGACAGAAGTTCTGAGAGTTCTTTCTAAGGTAAGAATGGCTTCAAATTCAAGCTCAATGAGAGGTTCTGTGATTGTCATTTGAAAACTGGCCTAGTTAAGCCAAATGATGTCCAAACTCCATTTTAGCACTAAACTCTAAGAATCAATGCTCTTATAAAGATTATCAAATAGATGGCCAACAGATGATAAAGTTTTTATGTGGTAGTAACTCATGAAATCTTTTACAACATCATGGATGGAATGATTTTTTATCAGTTTAGAAAATACTCTTGGTAATGATTTTTTTTAAATGAAGAAGTTAAAGACTATTAATAACCAATTGAAAGTTTCTCTCAGATGTTATCAAGAGAAATGAAAGATTTTGAAAAGGGGCACCTTCAATTGAATCACTATTCTAAGTCCAGTGAAGACACTAGAGAGTATATAATCTATCACTCCCATATCCTCATTTTGTAGAAGAGGAAACTGAGGTCCAAGAAAGTTGTAATATTTACCCTAGGTCCCATAGCTATTTAGTGGCAGAGATAGGATTTGAAGAGAAAATAGCTAAGCTCTCTAAAGCATTGAGTGTTTGGGAAAAAATATGTACAGATTTTTATAGTTACGGGAATCTTGGGACTGGGGAAGGATATTCAGCATGTTATTTTTGATGGTTTTGCAGAAGAGTCCCTGGATGAACAGGAAAACCAATCAGGTATGAGAGTCAATCCAAGTCCAAGTGGGAAATGGTATGGAAGGTATAGGCAATTATTGTTTTTTTAAGGTTGAGATTTATGATCAGTGCTGAGAGAATTTTATTTGTTAATTTTGTTATTGGTTTATAGTATAGTTTGATGATTCAGTCATAAACAATTTACCATATTGGTTCTATTATAAATTGCCCTTGAATATAGACCACAGTCCATTAAATTATACTATTTTTTGCCAAGAAAAGAAATATATGAATAATTTTCAGTGTATAATTATATAGGTACATACTTATATGTATACATGTACAGTTATGCATACATATACACATTGTTCACATCAATAAGAGGCTAAACTTAAGTTTTTATACAAATGAGTCAGGCAAAAATATAGTCTTTATTAAAACTAATAGAGTAATTGTATATAGCAGTAGCTTCCCTCCTGTTAGCTTTTGTCAGTTATATCTATCAAAACTTAGGTTAGGATAACACAGGAACTCCAGTTAGTGGAGTATAACCTTCCTTCCCTCTAGTCAGATCATTTTCTATAATTCTTTTTCATATACATATCCTGTTATGGCTCTGGTATGCGTCCCATTTTACCTTGTAACTGTCAGTACAACCTGCAACAGTGCAGGCTCTCAGCTGGTATGAATATTCCTGATATGGTTGAATCCCACTAGTATCCACAAAACTCATTTCTGTTCCCCGAAAACGTTCAATCCCATTTCGGAGAATAATGTAATGAATGATGAGACCTAAATGAAAGAGGAAAAAAATTTCCCTTTTAAAATGATATTTACTTTCTTGTGATCTTTTTTGAATGTTATTTTATTTTTTCCAATTATATGCATAGATAGTTTTCAACATTCATCTTTTTGTAAAGTTTGGAGTTGCAGAGTTTTCTATCTCCTTTATTTCTCTTCCCTTGCTCTAAGACAGTGAGTAAGCTGCTTTAGGCTATTCATGTGCAATCATCTTTAACATATTTCCATATTAGTCATGTAGTAAAAGAAGAATCAGAACTAAAGGGGGAAAACTATTCAAAAGGAAAAAATCTCATAAAACATGTTTTAAAGTCATAATAATATGCTTTAGTCTGCATTTGGACTCCATGATCTGATCCATTCTTTGAATGTGGATGGCATTTTTTCCATCACAAGTCCTTTACAATTGTCTTTGATCATTGAACTGCAGAGAGGAGCTAAGTCCATCACAGCTGATCATCATACAGTGTTGCTGTTAATGTGTACAAGGTGCCTCATTTTACTGAGTATCAGTTCATGCAAGTCTTTCAGACTTTTCTGAAGTTGGCCTGCTCTTGATTTCTTATAGAACAGAATTACTTCATCATATTCATATACCACAATTTGTCCTGCCAATCTCCACTTGATGGGTATTCCTCAATTTCCAATCCTTTGCCACTACAAAAAAGAGCTACCATAAATATTTTTGCATATGCAGATCTTTTTTCCTTTTTAATGATCTCTTTGAGATTCAGACCTAATAATAGTTTTGCTGGTTCAAAGGGTATGCAGTTTTACTGACCTTTGGTAATAATTCCAAATTGCTCTCAGTTTACAATTCCACCAACAATGCATTATTGGCTCATTTCCCCACATCTTCTCCACCACTGATTATTTTTTTTGTCATTTTAACCATTCTGATAGTTAGGAGGTGATACCTCAGAGTTGCTTTTGTATTTCTTTAATCAATAATGATTTAGAGAATTTAATTTATTTTTAAAAGTACTTAGTCACTTTGCAAATTCATTTTTAGTTAGAAAACATTATCTTTCTAATATTATGCTTATATTATCACCTTCATATTTATTAGCTATTCTATAATTCTGTAAATGTCCTACCTGATGTTTACCTTGGTGTGAATATGACCCTGGATTCTTGAAGATCAAATCATCAGAGCATGAATTCCTACAGGTCTTACTAGAAAGGCTTTGTGTACAAGTCTGGATATGGCTTGCCTACCTTTTTGTCCTAGAACCTCACTAGATTAAAAAACAATCATCATTGATGGATTTTTTTAATCACAGTCAATCATCAGAACTATGAATGAAGGAATTGATATAGAGATGCTGGAAAACCCATACTGATTCTTGAGATTCAAGGCAAAAATATTTATAGAAGCTCTTTTTATGGTAGAAAAGAACTTCAGAATTAGGGGGTACCCATCAATTGGGAGAAAGATTAAACAACTCTGGTTTATGAATGTAATAGTGCTATTGAACTGTAAGAAATGATTCAAGTGACAGTTTTAGAGAAACTTGGGAAATGTTATATGAACTAGCACAGAATGAAATTAGTAGAACTAGGAGAATAACTGATTCAATAGCAATGTTGTTATAAAAGCACACCACCTTGAAAGAAAACCTCTGATCAGTGTGATGACCATGATTCTAGAGAACCTTTGATGAAGAATTATATGGTCTGCTGAGAGAGAGCTAGGAGGGTGAGAAAAAATCTTGCTAATTGAATTTTTTTAAAAAGAAAATAACTATTATGTGACTGCACATAATCAATTCTGAATTATATACACTGAGAGATGGTGGTGGTATGTAGTCAGACACATAGAATCCAAATCATAATCATTTGACTTTGGAAGAAATTGTTTAACCTCTATATTTCCTCTCCTCCCAACTGCCTTGCAAAATTTATTTTGCTTAAATGTGAAAAAAAAAGTTTCTTTCACTGAACACAGCATCTTTCAATAAAAAGCACCAAGGAAGATGCTGGACCCAAGATAATCTTGTCTTTGAGTAAACATTTGCAATGGATATTCTATAACCTAGGCAAAGGAAAGATAGATAACTAAGGATTTACTAATTCAATTCAATGCAATTCTTCAAACATTAAAGCCCAATGTTAATAATTAATGATATCAAATGCTAGATATTAAATTAGCTTTTGAGGCTATAAAGACAAAACTAAAATTGTTATATTCAAGTATACCACATCTATGGGAAAGAATAATATATATATATATATATATATATATATATATATATACATATAATTAAATATAAAATATGTGCAAAATAATTTTTGGGAAGAGGCATTAGCAATTTCTATGGGTCTCAGAATACACTTTCTTTAGGAAGGTATATAGGCAGGGTGAATAGAAAGGTCAGAAAAATCTCAGAAAGTAGTGGCAGACCACAAGGCCTAGTGATCCTCTATTTTGATGGAAGGAACACAATTAGTGACTTCCATCTCCTCCAAGCCCACTGAACCCAATAAGCCTACTCTGATAGGTCTAGGGCCAAGGATAGTTTGAACTCTGAACAGACTCACAATTGTTAAATTTTCAGTGTATTTACTTGTCATTAAATGCTACAAATCATGGATTGATTTATTGTTTAATTGTTTAGACCTAAGAAAATGATAGAAAAATGTTAATAATGCAGATTAAATTTAAAAATATGATATAAGTACATTTTTCCACTCCAGGAAGTCAGTTAAACATTTATCAGCACACCTTCCATAGGGCAATTTGAAGGGAAGGGAGAGTAGTATATCCTGAAGAGTAATGACTTCTTGTAACTTGATTATTCTGGTTAGGTGCTTTTGACCTAGACTAAAGGAGAATGTGAGGAGCTAATGGGAAATCCCAAAGAGAGGAAAGGTTACCCCTATGTAGATAACAAAGCAACTTAGTTTTTCTGGACTTTAGAGGATGTAAAGGAAATTAGCTTGGGAACTGGAGTCAGATTGTGAAGGGATTCAAATTTTTTTTAATTTTATTCTGAAGTTAAGAGGTTGTCATTGAACTTTTTTTTTAAAGTAGGCAAGGATCATAGTCAGATCAGTACTTTGGGAATATCAATTTGGCAGAATGGTGAAGAATCACTCAATCAACAAATGCCCTTCTCCGACTGAAACATAGCTATAGATATTCAACACCTTCCAACCTTCCTCTCTTGCTAATTGGAGGTCTGAAAAATAGAACACTAAATTTTCAAAGCTTTCCTTTGTAGAAAGAAGAATTCTAACTTTCCACTTTACATTCTTTTTTTTTAATCTAAAGCTTTGTTTCAGCTCCATGGAACAAGATGGTCCCACAACAGCATGTAGTTTGCACTTAATAAGTGTTTATTGGATTGAATTATAGCTATTCCCCTGTTGATTAAATTCAGGTAAAAATGATGTCAACATCTTTATGTATATTGAGATGACTTCATTTAAAAATGGTACCATTTGGTTGAATAGGTTTCTTCCAGTTTAAAACAATTACATCTTCTTGATTGTCCATTTTGGTCCAGCTAGGAGGACTCACTCCTTGTGGTACATCCTGCTTTGTATTGGCTCTGGAAGCACTGCTGAAACCTTGTCCATGGGTATTCCATGCAGCAATTCTGTACTCATACATCTTATAGGGCTGAAGGTTAACATCTAGAAAGACAGAAATTGGACATAGTATTCATTTTTCACTTACCATGAAGTGAAAACTAAATGCAGGAATAATATTTTCTAAAATATATTTATCTTAATCTATTTTGTCCAGATCAAGCTGGAATATGGTCTTTGTTTTTCTTATCATTTAAAAAAAGAAAAGAAATAATTTCAAATCAACTCAGTGATATAGTGGAATGCATGCTGGTTTTGAATTTAGAGGACCCCCTGCCTTGTGAATCCTGGTAAAACCAGTGATGTCTAGATGTGGCAGACTACACATCCAAAGGTATAGAAGTTAAAAAAAAGATGGAGGTTCATATACAGGGGACAGATAGTAGGTTTGATTGAATAGGAAGGAAGGAAGGAAACATTTATTAGGCTCATATTGTATGTAAAGAACTTTATCTCTCTCTCTCTCTCTTCATATATATATATATTCTCATTTGATCCTCACAACTCTGAGAGTTAGGTGCAATTATTATGCCCATTTTACAGTTGAATAAACTGAGGCAGACAGAGGTTAAGCCAGGGATCACACAGTAAGCATCTCAGGAAAGATTTGAATTCAGGTTGTCCTGACTCTATGCCTATAGCTTTAATTATTGTATCACCTAAGTATCTCTGGAACAGCAAGGGTATGAAATGAAGCAGTATGAAATAAGACTGGAAAAGGTAGGTGAGGGAAATGACTGTGGAGGGCTTCCAATGCAAAACATAGGAATGTATTATCCTAGAAACAGTAGGTCATCGCTGATAATTTTTGAGTACTGATTTACCACATTCAGACCCGTATTTTAGGAATGTCAAATAGGCAGTTGCATGGAGAAAAGATTCAAGGCAGAAGACATCAGAGAAACAAAAACTAATTTAGAGACTATTGGAATTTCTCAGATAAGAGGTATGAAGGGTTTGGAGAGAAAGCAATGGATATGAGAGATGGCTCAAGACGATTCATGCATAGGAAATAGCAGGTAGTGAAGGACTCCAAGGAGAAAACCAAGAAGTTTTCATTTAATCCTAGAGGGAAATGACATAATCAGACCTGTGCTTTACTAATTTGACTTTAACAACTGTTTGAATTAGGGATTAGAAAAGAGAGAAGATTGAGGCAGGAAATACAATCTTCAGTAGTCCAAAGGAGCAATACTAAGCATCTGAACCTGAGTTGTGACCATGTAAATAGAGAGAATGTACCAGACATAGAGATATTCTGAAGGATACAATTTACAAAACTTGCCAACTAACTGGGTATTAAGGTCAGGACTTCAAGAATGACTGTAAGATTGAGAATCTGGGCAACTATACAGATAATGATGGAATAGGGAAGTTTGGAAGAAGTGCAGGTTTAAAAGGGGGGGAATAATTAGTTCATCATGTATATGTTTAATTTAATGAATATCCATTTTGAAATGCTGTGATCCAATGATGAATTCCTAGCCCAAGATGCTCCATCTTCCAACTCCCTGCCTTTCACTGGTTCTCCCTATTTGGGAAATCTCTTTTTCTCTCATCGCCATTGCCTCTTGGCTTCCTTCAAATCTCTGCTAAAATTCAACTTTCTGTAAGAGGTCCCTCTAAGTCACTTTCAATTTCCTCTACACGTACCTTTTATATAGCTTGTAAATTATCTACTCCATTATGATAGGAGCTCCTTGAGGAAAGGGACCATGTTTTACTTCAGTGCTTATCACAGTGTCTAATACATAAAAGTTTCTTAATAAATGCTTGTTGACTGAGTGGGTGTTTTAAAATTATATTCTAATGGTAGAAGTGGTGCACAGAGGAGCCTGGTGGCCAGGACCTATGGCCTGGGAGTAGCTTCTGTTGATCTGATTTATAGGGTAGAGCAACAGCAGTGTAGAAAAAGAAAAGAAAGGAAGGGGAAGAAATATACAAGTTCATTGGACTTGAAGGAAATGGAAATCATTAATTGTGTTCCTTCTATTGAGGTCTATCACTGCTTTCTGAGATTTTCCTGACCTTACCATTTGCCTTCCTAAAGAATACCTATTCTGGGTCCCACAGAAATTTCTCATGTCTCCTCCCCAGAATTATTTTGCATATATTTTATATTTAATTATATCTATGCATGCTGTTCTTTCCTATATGTAGTATTCTTGAATGGAAGGATTCTGTTTTTGTCTTTATATCCCCAATATCTAATAAAGAATCTGACACTTAATATTGACTTTTAATATTGTACTTTTAATATTTGCATTGTATTGCATTGAATAGAAATTGTCTTTTACAACACTACTAATATGGAAATATATTAACATAGTTATACATATATAACCAATAACAGATTATTCACTATGGGGAGGGAGAGGGAGGGAAAGAGAAACATGTGGGTCTCAAAATCTAGCAAAAAAAATGAATATTGAAAACTATCTTTGCCTGTAGTTGAAACAATAAATAAGTAATTTATTTTTAAAAAAGAGAAGAGGGAAAAGAAGGGGGAGAGAAAAAAGAAGGGAGAAGAGAAAGGGGAAAGGGAAAGAAAGAGCTGGAAGAGGGGGCAGAAAAGAGGGAGAGGAAGAGAGAAGAGGGTAAGAGGAGAGAGAGAAGAAGAGAATTTGGAATTCAAGATTTAAAAAGAAAAGAATGCTAAAATTACAAAAAATATAAGTTTTCCTATATTTTCTTGCTGCCAATTGGAACTGGGGATGGGTTAGCAACTTTAGTTCTGTCACTTATATCACAAGCTTCTGAATAAACCCTTCCACATTTTCTAGAATGGAGCGAGGCTATTTTCAGTAAGTTAAAAGTTTGCCCAGTAGACTAGGTCTAATTGCTCCAATAAATAAAACAAAGTCTATTTGAGGACAGATCTGGAGGAAAAAAATCTAGAAACAATTTTAATTGGGCCATGAACCCTGAGAAGTCCTTAGCCTGACCAACCTCCCCCCAAAACAAACAATTATTGGTTCTCTGGTAGGTTGCTTGCCTCTACTCACTCTCTGAAACTTGAGTGAGTTCCCTCCCCTCAGAGTAATGGTAACACCTTCAAGGCAGCCAATTCCTAAGATCTCCTAATGAGAATTTAGGAAGCTTCAAGGTCTATGGAGATCCCTATTGAGATATTTGTAGTAAGGTAAGTATTTTAATTTAAATTTTAGACTTAGAGAACACTATTGCTTTTCAACCCAGTAGGGCTAACATGTTCTAGTAATGAAGATATAACATTGTGGACAGAGGGGAAAAGACAATCTATATTTCATAGGAAAAATTACAGACTCCAAGTTGGGAATTGTATAAGTAAAAACCAAAGGTCAGGTTAGTGCAGACACATGTATCTTCAGATGATGGAAGTCCAAAGAAGAGAATTAAATAAGAAAATGAATTGCTGGAATGGGGATTCAGGCAAGAATAAAAGTGCTGAATCAGGAAAATATATAAGGAGCATTTTGGAAGACTAGTAATTCGTCTAGCTCAACTCTTCTCCACTGTTTTTTTTTGTGGCACCTGCTTTTTCTTATGCTGACTTGTCTATGTGGTCCTAGATCATCTTCATAGCTTTTTTTGATCCAGTCATATTAGCAGAAGCATCACCTCTTAAGATAATTGAAATTTTGCTGTATATGTTCATTCATTGATTACCATTTACTTGCATTTATGTCCCATATGCAGACCTGTACTAGAACTGAAATTGTAAGTTTCTCCAGGGCACATACTAAGTTTGTCTACATGGTTCTGTGTAGTCTATTTACCAGTACATAGTTAAAGGTTCTCATTAATTATAGATTTCTTTTTGATGGGCATTATTTTATTTTTTGTTTTTCAATCCAAAAGCTGCATTTTTTCTGGAAGCACATCAAGAATGAACTTTATAAGTGTAAACATGGAGATTTTTGTTTTAGTTTTTTTTTTTTGCAAGGCAAATGTGGTCAAGTGGCTTGCCCAAGGCCACACAGCTAGGTAATTATTATGTGTCTGAGGCCAGATTTGAACCCAGGTACTCCTGACTCCAAGGCCGGTGCTCTATCCACTACGCCACCTAGCTGCCCCTAACATGGAGATTTAAAAATATTAACCATTATAATTAGGTTAGTTAGATCAAGGGACCTATTTACTTGTGAAGTATGCTATGACGTCCTAAAAGATTCTGCTCTGAATTTCAGGGAGACTCTCTTTTTCAATTAATGAAGTATAAGGTGGTTCTTTATATAATTTTTCTTGAAGGCCTAAAATTTAAATTGTTACCAATAGGCTCTTTCCCTATTTTTTTGGAGGGGTGGAGGGAAGACGAGTCTCTCAAGGCAGACTTCACTGTATATAATTCCTTATATATGTATTTAATGTCTAGGTACCTCTTTTGGTCTTGATATTACTGGAGTTTTGCCATAGACACTCACTATCTTTCTCATTCTAAGGAAAATAGTTGAGTCAGTATGGAACAGAATGTTTTTTTTCACAAATTTTCTCTTGTTAGAATATGTCATTTCAATTGATCTTATTTTGGTTTTGATGTTTAATGAGTCACTTTGTAAAGAATTTCAAAGGGTTTCATCAATATGTGGACAAATAACATAAATAATAAAAATTTAAAGTCATGAATGAGTGTCTCTATTTTCATATCAGAGCAAACTCCCTTTAAGACAATTTAGAAGTTATTCTTTGTAAGAGAAACAATTAATAATTTGAAAAATATGGCCTGAAGTACCCAAGAACAACCTCATCTAAATGAATGTATTGGGGCCGCTAGGTGGCACAGTGGATAGAGCACTGGCCTTGGAATCAGGAGTACCTGGGTTCAAATCTGACCTCAGACACTTAATAGTTACCTAGCTGTGTGGCCTTGGGCAACTTAACCCCATTGCCTTGAAAAATCTAAAAAAAAATAAATGAATGTATTATCCTTTAGTTATTACTAGGCTGCAATGCCTCCACATCTTCCATTCAAACTTTCCATTCTCATTTCACATTACAGTTTGAAATTTCCTCCCAGCTGTGAAGACTCTCCAGACTTCAACATGCTGCTGACATGGCTGCTGTTACCCTGGAACCTCTCTCAATGGAAGGTCTCTTCACCCTGGAGTTTACATCTATATTATCGGTCATTTCTTCCAATGATGAGCTTCCCTCTAATGTCTCCTTCCAGAAAACTGGTCTAGGGCTGCCTTCCTTTCATTCTCTTCTCAGTTATACTTGACTTTCTGTGTATTAATACTACAATTCTGTACAGGTTCATCATTTGTCCCCAAACCCCAATTGCAATTCTCCTTTGTGTATCCTTTCCCCACCCTCAAGGGCACTTAGTACTGTTTGACTCATAGTAAGAATTTACAGAATGTTGCTACTTGTTTCATCTAGTTCACTCATCTAGCTACCTACCTATTTACTATGCTACTTTTGTTCTAAGACAAAGGCAAATGCGTCCTTTTTCTGTCTCTATGCCTTCTCTCACTCTTCCCTAAATCTGGCACAGACTTTCTACTTACCTCAATTCCTACCTTAAAGTCCAATTCAAAACTCTCTCTTTCAACATTGCCTTGTTCATCCTAGTCCTTTCTACCTTCTGACTTTATAAGGTACCCAGTATCAATCCCTTAGTCAGAGACCTATGTTAAATCCCCTCTGCTCCTTCCAGGCAAGGAAGAAATTCTCTTAGTAAGTTTTGTTGCACCCTCAAATGTTACTTCCCAACCTCCAGCTTCTAGCGTAGTCATTGGGACAGTTGCGGTAGTACACTATAAAGGAAATGAATCTCACTAGGTGACGATGGGTAAGTTACTGAACCATTCTAAGTTTTAGCTCCTTCACCCACAAAATAGTGGTGGGGAAAGGATTTTGTAAACACAATAGTGCTATATTAATGTTACTATGTTTAAAATAAATGTTTATTGAGATAAATTTATTGAATATACTTGACCTGCCAGAAAACATATAAGAATAGTATTCTTTTAAGAGGAGGGGTAAAAACATATTTAATATAACATTTTATTTTTGTCTCCAATTATTCAGTCAGGTCACCCCTTTGTAATTACCTATGAATGAATAGGTACTTGTGTTCCCAGTGTAGACAGCTTCTTCAATTGATGGACACATGTCTTCATCAGATAGTTTCTTGGCAGTCTGGTGAGGATCTCTTATCAAAGCACAACTATGGCTGGTAAGGTTGAAGTCACATCTGCCACAATATGCTGTATCTTTCATGGAAGAGGGGCAGAGGGATGCAGGTCTGCATTCTTTGGTCTCCTAAGGCAAACAAAAGAGATGATGGGAAGGGGGGAAGTGAAGAGATTATTAAACTTCATTTGGATATACATAACTATTAGTTCCAGATGAAATAGTATGCATCCTAATTTTGAATGATCTCCTCTAAATTAATTTTAACATTGAGGAAGGTTATATCATTTCACCATTCTAGTTTTCAAGGGAAAAAAGAATATCCTCTTAGAAAATTCCACTTTCCAATGATGATGATATGACTAGAACCAAAAATTATCATGTCATCTTAAAAATATTTTATTAATCATCTGCATATTTCAAATGATGATGAACTTTGTTCTATCAATTTTTCTTCATGTTCAACTCTTTGTGATTTCATTTGAGATTTTCCTGGTAAATACTAGAGTTGTTTGCCAATTCCTTCTACAACTCATTTTATACTTTTGGAAACTGAGGTAAACAGGGGTAAGTGGCTTGACCAGGTCAAATAACTATTACATATCTGAGGCTGGATTTGAACTCAAGAAAATGAGTCTTACTGACTTCAGACCTGGCACTGAATCTACTGAATTAGTAAATTACTAAATATATGACCTTATAATAAAGAAAAATATAAGTAAGGGGATAGCTTTGGCAAAACTACCATTTCTGTTGAAAATGACAGTAAACATTTTTGAAAATTTTATGAAGTAGATAGAATTTCCTACCCTGCAAAGAAGCAGTTACAGGGTCTTCCTTGGATCTTCTCTTTATGTTCAAGCTTGTTCATTATAATTTTACACCATTTTCATTCTTTTCCAATTATATTGTAATCATTGTGTAGATTATTTTCTTGATCCTCTTTACTTCAGTTTATATCAGTTCACAATTGTTCATCATAGATGAATTCATTTTCATTACATATAGTCCAGTTATATTCTGTTACATTTATAATCTACCACCCAATTAGTAGGCATATAGTTTGTTTGCAATCCTTTATTACTACATATAGTACTGTTATATCTATATCTATATCTATATATATATATATATATGTATATATGGTATTTATAGAATCTTTCTCCTTTGGTTAAATGCATAGCAATGGAGTATATGAGTCAAAAGGTATAGATAGGGGCAGCTAGGTGGCACAGTGGATAAAACACTGGCCCTGGAGTCAGGAGTACCTGGGTTCAAATCCGGTCTCAGACACTTAATAATTACCTAGCTCTGTGGCCCTGGGCAAGCCACTTAACCCTATTTGCCTTGCAAAAACCTTAAAAAAAAGGTATAGATATTTTGGTCACTTTCTTCAAATAAAACCAAATTGATTTCCAGAGTGGTTGGAACCACTTCAGTTACACCAATAATTCATTAGTGTGCTTGTTTTTCTACATCCCTTCAAATATTGACTATATTTACTTGTCTGTTTAATATCTGTGATTTGGAAGCAAAATATTACAATATGGCTATAACTGTGTAATTTTCAAAACTATTTATTCATATTCTTTGACCATGTTGTTTATCAGGGATTAGTTTTTTTTTCTTTAGATATGTCTATGGTTGTCAATATATCTTGGATATCAGATCCCTTATACACAATGGAGATAGATGAAACAAAGATTTTCTTTCTTAGAAGACTACTTACCCTCATTCTATCTACATTAATTTTGTTGATGAAAGTTATATGTAACAAAATTAACTTTTTTATCCTTTATAATAACTTGTCTATTTGCTCAAAAAATCATATCATTTTATCAATTCTTCTTAAATGTATCCATATTAATGAATTTTATAACTACATGTGTGCATGTGGATGTGTGTGTGTGTGTGTGTGTGTGCATTTACTAGGCATCCCTATCACAATAGGAATTCCAATAGGATCATTACCTGATCCTGATCCTACTACTGAGTAGCATGAAAGCTGTCACCCATTCCATTTCCAAGTTTAGGCATTCTAGTGACTCTTGGTCCCTGGAATGTAAAAAACAGTGTAGATACCTGGGCATTATATTGACTTTTAGTCCTACTGCAGCTTCTGATCTTTAAAAGTTTGACAATTATATCTTTTAAATCCATCTTTGTTTTATTATTTGACTGACTAGATAGGCCAAATTCCTTTTCTGAGGTCAGATTACTTAACATCTCTAGGAGGTGTTTTGTTAATTGGGTACATTACATTTTTTCTTTCCTTTCAAATCTCATGCTTTTTGGGGGGGGGCAGGGGAGATAGGTGCAGAGTAAGTTCTGATCTTTCTTTGATTTTATGTTTACTGGTTTCATTTATTTATTTATTTGATTTTTCTTTCTCATTTAATCATGATGTCGAAAAATTTGTCCATTTTATTAATTTTTTCAAAGAACCAGCTTTAAATTTTGAATCTAAGTTCCAAGGTTTTTAATTTCTAATTTAACTTATGTTCAAATCTTCAAGATTTCTTCTTCTATCTTTATTCCCTCATTTTCTGTTATGCTAATGTTTGTTTTTATGGATATGAATTTTTCCTTTGAGAACTCCTTTAGCTGCATAACAGAAACATTTAGCATTTTATCACCTACTTATTAATATCCTTTACATAGTTTTTACTTGCTTCTATGATTTGTTCTTTGACTCATTCATTTAGGATTGTGTATGATTTTTTAATATGATTCCATTTTAATTATAATTGTATTGTGGGAGTTATTTTCTGTAAAAGAATATTTAGTGTCTCTGATTTTTTTTCATTTATTTTAGATTTCTCTGTTGCCTCATACATAATCTATATCTGTCCCATGTGGTACTGAGAAATAGGTATATTCTTTAATTTCTACATTCAGAAGACATCATAAATATTTTAGCTCCAAATTCTCTAGCACTTTACTCTGATTCATATTTTTCTCCTTCATTTTTCTTTCTGTTAGATTTCTCTAGCTCTGGGGAACATTAAAGCCTTCTAATATTATGGTAACTAGCTATATTTGTTGAAATTCAGTTAATTTTTATTTTAATGTGTGTGTGTATATATATATATATAAACTAATACTGATTCTCTAAAGAATACCACAATCTTCTTGTTTTGCTCTATTAATACTGTCAGTTTTATTTTTGATTTATTTGATAGTATGATTGCAACTCCTGCTTTTTTTAGATTCTCCTGATGCAAAGTAATTTTGTTCTAGTTTCTCACTTTAATTATAGTTATATGGTCTTTAGTGAATTTAAATATTTCATGAGCTAAAATTCTAATAATAATTGCATTCATTTGCCTGAAAATTGTGGCATAGTAGATAAAATGATAGATTTTATTTCAAAGTCTATTGGTTTGTACTTTATCTTTCACTAACTAGCTGTGTGATTTATCATTTAACCTTTCTGGGCCTCAGTTTCCCCATTTATGAAATTAAGAGTTTGTACCTGATGACCAACAGAATTTTTTCCAAATAATCAAGTATTTTTTTACTTAGCTTATTAATTTTTATTATTTATAATCTTGTTTATTTATTAATCAAGTAAGTATTGATTATGTACATGTAATCTTCTGGGTTTTGGGAATATGAAAATAAAGCTTTAGAGAGTCAACGCCCTGAAGGAATATATTCTATTAAAGGAAATAATGCTAAAAATAATATACATGCCCATATATGTATATGTGCACATATAGGTAATGTATGAATGTCATTATATAAGAATGACAACTAACTTGCATATATATATATATATATATATATATATATCAACAATGGCAATTAAGCTGTTCCTTTAAAGAAATAATTAGTACTATATACTATATAGGTTTCTTCAATTTTAAAATTAGTCTAGTGACAGACATGGCCAAATAGAATCAGAAAAGGCCTCATGTTCAGCTCTAAATCCAAGAGCCTATTATTAAGTTAGATATAGGTGGACTCTAACATAGGAAATTTCAATATATCACAATCTGGATTTATATATTAGGAATTATTATTTACATTTTAATTGGACTCCCCTCAATTTCTCTTATAGGTTCATAGATGTACTAAAATCCTTTCCTTTTACAGATGAATAAAATGAGACCCAGGCTGCCTTGCTTAAATAATGAACTTTCCTTGTATATTTCAGATATAATTTGATTTTTAAAAATCGACCTAAGTTAACTTTGGGGGAAGGCTTCTATTACATAAAATATTGGTTATTTGTCCTGCTCAATCATTACAGGGCAAAAGGAGAGGGAACTGTTCCCAAAGAGGCAGCACACAACCCAACTTCCTCTCTTCTCTCCCATCCTTCTTCCCCTGTCCATCCTTCCTCCCCTCTCCATCCTGCCTCCCCCTCCCATTTTCCTTAGCTCCACTGGCATAGCTCAGATGTTCAATAAGCTGTACAAACTGAACTTAGACCTCAAAATCATTCCAAGTTCAAACTTTATAGAGTTTTAGACAAAGACCCGATGAGGCACTAATAAGGACTGCTATGTAAATGGAGAAAGGAAATAAGGTAGTCTGGATCAGTAGTGTCAAACTCAAATAGCAATGAATTCCTGTGGGCCATTTATTGACTTTGGAAACTACACTTATTTATTTATTTTGCTAAACATTTCTCAATTACATTTCAATCTGATTCAGCTTCCCTCAAGAGTTTTGTGACTGAGAATTCGATGCCTCTGGTCTGAATGCTGAAAGGCATCATATTTTTTGAGTAGACAAAAAAAGAATAAAGAATGAAGGCTCAGACCTACCAACCTTAATTCAAATTTGTGCCACATCAAGAAAATGACTATGTAAGGGGTCAATACCTAGTTAGCAAACTTGATTCAGGGGACCAAGGACCTACCAATCAAACTACTTTTGACCAGCTCATCAGCTTTTCTCAAGGACAAAATAAAGACAAATATTAAAAGGGATTGTGACGTTGCAATAGGCTTCCAAGATCACCATGAGAACTTATGTACAGATGCTTAATCCATCTTATTATGACATTTGAAGTAGGGAGAGGGTAGCACTAACCTGAAACTTAAACCTGCAGCTTGGTTCATATAATTGTGATAAGGATGTTAGTAGGAAATTAAATGTTACAAACAGATAAGAGTGATAACATCATAAGTACCAGACCTTGATTTTTAAAAACATTTTTTCAAGTAGCTCTCATTTTATGGGAAAGTTTTTCATATGAAGTCTCCCAGTGAGCAGTTAGTGAATCAGAAACATACATGCCCACCAATCTCAAAGACAAAAAATATAGAATGGCAAGAAAAATATTCTGAATCAAACATTAGGGGGGAAATGGGTTTTAGTAAGTTCTAGGCTATGAGGTAGAGGCTACTCTAGTGCTTATTTTTGTTCAGTTCTAAGTCAGATCAACTAAATAGTAGCTCAGATTTATATAATGTTTTGTAGTTTTCAAAGCACCTTAAATATACTATCTCAATTCAGCCTCATGATAACTCTGTGAAGTTGGTGTTACAATTATTCCCATTTTACAGTAAAGGAAATTGAGGTTCAGCGAATTTAAGGGACTTGACAACTAATAATTATCTGGAGCAAGATTTAAACCCAGATCATCCTTCCTCCAACTCCAGCACCTTGTCTATTATGTCACCTAGTTACTTATTCAAAATATATAGAATTAGGGGCAGCTAGGCAGCACAGTGGATAGAGCACCAGCCCTGGAGTCAGGAGTAACTGAATTCAAATCCGGCCTCAGACACTTCATAATTTCCTAGTTGTGCAACCTTGGGCAAGCCACTTAAATCCATTGCCTTAAATAAAAATAAAAAAATTTATAGAATCTTAACTTTAGAGTGGAAAGTATATAGAAATCACTTAGTCCAAAGTTCATTTAACAGATGAGGAATTTGAGGACCAGAGATGTGGAATGATTTGCCCAAGGTCATACAAGTGGCAGACTCAGGATTGAAGCTTAAATCTGGGACACCATATTCAAACTCAGACTTCCCATTTCAGTGCTCTTTCTTGTGATTTTCGTCTTCTATATAATTAGTTGCTTCCTTATTATATCGTAAACTCCATGGTAGCTATGACTTAGTTATCCTTCCAGTGTCAAGCCTGGTGGGGGGCAGCTAGGTGATGTACTGCTTAGAGCCCTAGTAAGCAGGAAGACTCCCCTTGTGCTCAAATTGTGACCCTGGCCAAGTCACTTCACCCTGTTTTCAAGAGTTGCCTCACCTAAGAGACTGGTGAGCATGCATGTTTCTGACTCACTAACTGTTATCTAGGAGACTTTGTATTAGGAACTTCCCATAAAATGATAGATGCTTGGAAAAAAGTTTATAAAAAAAATCATGGTTTGGTATATCTGGGAAAATGAGCTGGAGAAGGAAATGCCAAATCACTCCCAGTATCCTTGCCAAGAAAATTCTAAATGAAGTTGTGAAGAGTGGACATGACTGAAATGACTTTACAATAACAACAAGAAGTGAGCACAGAGCTTCACAGGAGTCTATGCTTCATACAATGGTAGTTTCTACCAATCTTTTTTTTTGAAAGCTTTCGAATTTTACAATTTTATGGGAGTCTATGCTTAATAAACATTTGTTGAATGGAAATAAATTTGTATTATTCTTTGCATATCCTCAGAGATCTTAACCTAAAAGTTCATTATATCAGAGTGCTCTGGTGCCCTACTTGTATGAAAGAATTAATTCACATCCCAAAGTACATGCTTTTGACCCAATGAGTCTAAGGCTTACTCCTCCAGCAAGATCTCTCCTATTGACTTTGACCAAGGCAGGCATTTTAGAAGTAGTGACCATAAATTACTGGGGAGCAGACAGTCTTTTCTTATCTATGATCCCTTCCTTTAAACATTATGTTACTGGCTCACGGGGTCAGTTTTAATGCTAACGAACATGATGTGGGAGTATGTGGAGCATCACATGCATAAAAATAAATGATGAAACCAATAGCACCTTTCACTCTTTCAGTTGACAGAGACACTCGGTCCATTCTGCTCAGTCCCAAGGAGTACATTATAAATGGAATTAAGTGAATTTATTGGATTGAAGGTCTCTATCAAGATGAAGAAGTGGAACAGATTGGAAGGGGTGGGGGTTAAGGAGGTGTTGGTGGAAGAAGGACGTCTTTCTTCGGCAAACCAATGACATACCAGCTTCCATCCCCCCTTCAGATCCCCCCAAAGGGGAATAGCCCAGTAGTCACACAATGGCAGCAGGCTATTTATGCTGGCCCTTTCAGCATGCAGAGTTTTAGCTTCTACACTAATCTGAAGTGCTGGGAAAAGCTTTAGAGACACGGCTAATCATTATTAATTCCTTTAGAATTCATTGCAATAACATCAATCATGGCCAACTCATTTGGTATTAATATGGATGTAATGTGAAAATGAATAATGCACACAGGAGTTTTTATATTCCTATTTTAGAAAAATAGTTATGAACAATGTATTTCTCTTTCCATTGTCAAACCAGTGCCTCGGAGAGGTTTTCTATCAATTACCTTCATCATCATTCCAGCTGAAATCTTGTCAGAGCAAACATATTTCAAAGGATTATATCCAACTCCATTACAGCATTCCTGGGTCTCTGGAATAAGTTCAGTCTCACAGCATTTTATTGGCACCAGGTCATTCTTTTTAACATGTGCTTTAGACTCGCCACTGGAAGCTGAGCAGCATATGGTATCTGACATATTCACATAATCCTGCCCACAACAGAACATCTCTGCAACAATAAAACATTATATATGAATATGAAATAAAAAAGAAGAAAACGGAGACAATAATAAAGTTTAGCATAAAAATGTCAAAGTCGGGCAGTCGCTGAAATGGTGCAATGCTAAAAGTAGCATTCAGCTACAAAATGTGCTCGAAAGGTGAATGAATGAATGACCCTTCTTATGAAATACACGAGGTAAGAATGAACTCAGGAAGATGGAAATCTGGTGAAATCTTTCAGCTCATTCAATCTTCTTCAATACTCCATAAATAAAAACTCTGAGTCTCAATCAAGGAATTCACCTTTAATGGAATGTCACAATTCAGATTGGTTTATTCCAAAGAGGCTCACTAGACTGCAAAGAAAAAAAAGTCTAGCAATCAATAATAACTAGAGGAAATTAGATATGGCAACAATCACCTGAATATGTAGGGATTTGCTCTTAGGTCAGGCAGAAGGAATACATGGAGTAGCAGATTTAGATAAACTTAACATTGTGGACAGGTGATATAAAGAAAACTAGAAATAGTAGCACCCTTCAACTCAGGAAGCTTACAGTCTAGCAAGAAAGATGGGGGAGTATAAATACATGAAAAATCAGTGTCCATATGAAATTTACTAGAGCGATCATTTGTCAGAATAAACCAGATAATTTAATCAAAATATGATTTGGCCATTCTTTTTCCTGAATTGACTGAACTGTGAACTGGTCAAATCAACTGTTTTCTTTTTCTTGTCATTTAAACATGATTTAAACATTTAAACATGTCATTTAAACATATTTAAGTATATAAGAACAGACATGATAGAAACCTATCAATAGAGAGCTAGATGAAGCAAGAAATTGAGAGGTCTATGTTCCAGGACATGGATAGGGGACTTTATGACATTTAAAATCTGATATAATTTATAGTCCATCTCTATTAGAATCTAGATCAGAAGGATGTGACAACATTAAATTTGCTAAATGAGGAATACTTTTCATTGAAATTGTTATTATTAATAACCATTATTATATTACAAGTTGCAGAAGAAGACTCCATCGTGTTGAGTTGAAATTTGATGGAGGATTTCATGGAAAGTCATGGGCAAGAACCTCCCAGAATACGTAGGCTGAGAGGGGTTTTATTCTTCACTGTTGAAACCTATTCCCTGTTATCAGAGGGTGACTTTGACTGGTCATTATACTGAAAGAAGGAAGTTTTCCATGTATTCCTAAAGAAAACTCTTTGTAGCTTTGATTTTTAAAGTTTGCTATTTCATCTCTTCCTATGCTTTCATATCAGAACAAATGCAGTCATAGGTTCAACTGAGTTCTGGTTTGGGTCAAGTTCAACTGAAAGGTCTCTGAAAGGTTAAATCATATACAACTTTATTAGTTTTTTGATATTTTATTTTTCCAATTACCCATTTTGAAAGTTTTTCAACATTCATCCATTTGTATTTATAAGTTACACAATTGTCTTCCACACTGTGCCTTCCCACCCCGCTCCACTCAGAGCTGAACATTTTAGTGAACTTGTTTATTTGTGTTTAACATGTTTACATATTAGTCATTTTGTGTATGAAGAATTAGGACTAAGGGAAAAGAAAGGAAATCATAGGATAGAAAAGGAAAAAATCATAAGAGAAATTTTTAAAAAGTGAACATAGTGTGCATTCAGATTCTATGGACTTTTTTTTTTTTGGTTTTGGGTGTTTCTTTTTTTGTGTGTGGATGTGGATGGCATTGTCCTTAATGGATCTCCCAGGGTTGTCCTAACTGCATCCATTATAGTTGATCATTATATACAACTTTAAACATACACACACAAACACACACACACACACACACACACACACTGGACTTTGCTTATTAATCACTGGAATTAATAACTTCGGACTTTGACTATTTTTCTTCGTATTTTAGGTGATAATTTTGACTATTTTAATAAAATAAATAAAAAACAAATATAAATATAATAAAATAATAAATAAAATAATCAAGAATATTTTTTCTTTTCTTAACAACTATATGTAGGAATATTCTCTGCTGCCTAAGTTTTGATTACAGTGGAAAAGAAGAAAAAAAAATCTACCACCCTATATTTTTCTTCTTTGGACAATTCTCGGCTATCTTCTAATCAGACATTCAAATACAGCCTTGAATTCCCTAACTGTCATTTTCTCCAGCAGTTTTCTTATAACAATACATGTTTCTATTTTAAACAGCAATCAAAATGTGAAAACTGGCCTTTCAGAGAGAAGCATACATTTTCCTCTTAAATTACTCTATAGTTTCAACCTGTTTTAAGGATAGAATCAAAATGCAGACACTGACCTAATTTGAAGCTCACAACCAACCATCTGATAGCTCTGAGGGACTTTTGACAGGCCAACGGAAATTTTGATAATGAACTGTTTTTATACCAGGAAAAAAAAATTGCTTTCTTCCACATCTTTGTGTAAGGGAATTTAATTTTTCAGCCAAGATTTCACTCCTGTAACAAGAAGTGACTCTCTTTCTAGTTTCTTTGGTAAACCATTACTTCTTTAATTATTATCAACCTTGTTCCAGTGTGATAAATTGCTAATTACTTAATACCCTAATCAGCGTTCATTCTTTGCACAGATAAACTGTGACAGTGCCATTAATTTAAATAGTAATTTCACTTAATGGCCAGAACGGCACACCAGATTTTTATGCAGCATTTTCTGAGGACTGCATCCATCACCGCAATATTCTGACATAAAGATGTCTGACGTGCACTAACTCACTTAGGGAGAGCAGATGTTGCCGAGCAGAGTTTGGTAGTAATTCCCAGAGTGCATCACTTCAGCATGAATGAGCCGCACAGGCAGGGACGGGCCCCTCTTCGGAAGGGCCTGGCAACAACCTTTGACCCTAGCCCGATCCATCACGTGGGGCGCTTGTCTCTCGAACTTTGACCCCGGGGGACTCGCGAATTTGAGACAATCAAAATAGGCCACGTGTTGTTATTGATGGATGGAGCCGGCCCTCGGAAGTGAAGCTGTCAACGAATACGGCGTGGACTTTATTTTGAGTGATCTGTGGGCACGTTGGGATCAGCCCTTCCTCGGGCCACTGGCAGGGCATTGAGCACCCGGGGAGGTGCCACCGCACAGCGTGGGCCCCGCGCCCGCCTTCACTAGCAACGGCTCAATGGCCGGCCAACGGGAGGGCGGAAGATGACTAATTTGGGAAGCCTGACAAAGAGGACCTCTTCTTTCTTTCTTTCTTTCTTTCTTTCTTCCTTCCTTCCTTCCTTCCTTCCTTCCTTCCTTCCTTCCTTCCTTCCTTTTCTTTGTTTCTTTATTTGTTTCTTCCTTCCTTCCTTCCTTCCTTCCTTCCTTCCTTCCTTCCTTCCTTCCCTCCCTCCCTCCCTCCCTCCCTCCCTCCCTCCCTCCCTCCTTCCTTCCTTCCTATCTAGATACACACACATGTGTGTATACACATACATATCTACATCTATATATATTTATTTTCTTTTATAACATATATAGTCATTTACTTTTACATAAAGCATATGGTCTCATGTTTCCCTAAAATATATATACATATACAAAACATATAGAACATATTATAGAATGTATAACTAAAATACATATAAAACATATAGTATAACTAACTCACCACAAGGGATCCATGCCCTCCCTCACTAACAATTATTTAATGTCCAGTTTGGGGAAGGAGTTTACAAACACTCCTGACTGATGATTACTAATTTAGTATATCTGTTAAAAAGGACATATATTCCCATATGTAACATATATTCATATATAATACATATACTCATATAAATATATATTATATACATACAGATAACATATTTGTAGGCTCCCTTAAAACATATAATCTAAAACATATTTTATATAATGAAATATATTAATATATAATAAATATACATTAACATATAATAAAATATATAATAATAAATTCCTATAACACATGAGTAAAACATATATACAGATATAGACATATATAAAACGCTCTAAATATATATATATATATATATATATGTATATACATATATGTAATTCACAAAATGGATTTCATGCCCCTCCCTCACAATTATTTAACATCCAATTTTGTAAAGGATTTTAAAAACACACCTGACTGATGATTACTAATTTAGTATACCTGTAAAAAAGGACATATATTCCCATGTATAACATATTCATATATAACACATATACTCATATATAGATATTATATATATAATATACATATAGATAACATTTTCAGGCTCCCTTAAAACTATATATATAACATTTTATATAATAAAGTATATGATAATAAATTCATATAATATATGAGTAAAACACACACATATATATATACAAATATAGACATATATAAAACTCTCTCTATATACATATATACATACATACATATAGGTAATTCACAAAATGGATTTCATGCTCTCCCTCACAATAATTTAGTGTTCAATTTTGTAAAGGATTTTAAAAACACACCTGATGATTACTAATTTAGTAAATCTGAAAATAAAGAACGTATGAATATAAATATATAGATAGATATAGAGATATAGGTACGTATCTAAATACCTCTATACTCACACATAACATTTTAAACATATATAAAACACACGATGTGCACAATACATGCATATACATATATATACACATACACATATACATACACACATATATATATATATATATACATATATACATACATATATATATATGATGTATCTTAAGGAAGAATGAGAATATAATACAGGACTGTGTTATAACACACGTGTTATATAGCACATATCACACACATGTAACAGATATGTGCCATAACACAAATGATAACAATAACAACAACAACAACAATAATAATAATTATTATTATTTCCCTTCATTTTCAAAGAAGATGACATCAGGGAGGTGATGCCATGATAAGCATGTGAATTGGATTTGAGTGAAGAGATGCTGTCCTAAGTCACTGGTTTCACTTTCTCCTCCCGAGCCATCTGGGTCCAGTGGCCAGATTTTAATCAGAGGAACTAGAGATGGCCCTGGATGCAAAGAGGCAGTCAGGGTTAAGTGACTTGCCCAAGGTCACACAGCTAGTGAGTGATGTGTCTGAAACCAGGTTCAAACTCCTGTCCTGAATCTAAGGCCAGTTCTCTATCTACTGCACCAACTAGCTGCCCTTATTCATATATAATATCTAAGTAATATATAAAACATGTTTTAAGGAAGAATAAGAATATATATTATATATGAATTTTTGTACATGAATGTATGTGTTATATATGAGAATATCTAAACATTATATATGAGAATATATCTATCTATCCATCTATCTATTTGTTTTAAGCAAGAATGAGAATTATAAAGTCCCTACTTCTAAGTCCAAACAAAAAAAAATCTGTTAAAAAATTAAAAATAAACAAAAACTAGGATCTCAGACGAGCAATCCCTGGGGAGTTCAAGTTTGACCAAAGGGACCATTTAAAAATTGTGAGACTGGAGAGCACCCATAACATAAAAGTCTTATTAACTAGAGGCATAATTTCTTATGGGGGGAGAAAAAAGAAAAGTAGTTGTAACTTCTAGTCTTTCATATTTTGAAAACTATTCCAAAAGTATGGGATGATATTCATCCTTGCCTATACCAGTAGATGTCTCTCTGGTTACCATAACCAGTATGGGGAAGAGAAGGTGTAGAATGGTAAAAATGACAAAAAGATATATTACAACCTTTAAAAAATAGCTATCCATTACAGTTTTCAAAAACTCATTCCCCAACATGAAAATAATCCCAGAAAATATTTTTTCAATATGACTTTTACACAATGGGAGCTCAGCAACAAATTCCAGCTTGGATACTCTTATTGTATCCTATACCTTTGTTAAACAATAAGAACTATTTATCCTAAAGGCACTACTAGACAAGGCAAGAAGACAAATTCAAGATGGTAGGGCAATGAAGAAACCCTAGCCATAGTATTTTCAGAATTTGCCAAATAAATGAATAGTTAACATGTTTGAAATACACCTGCCTGGTTTTGCGTAGGTGACTTTTAAAAAAACCTAACAATCCACCAGTTACCCTGTCTTCTTTGCCAACCTCTCTGAAAGAGAAAAAGGTTGTAATTTTCATTCCTTAATAGCAAGAGACGTCATCAAGTCCATCTCAAGATTAATGGTATAATTGGTAGTGCCATATAAACAAACGTTCAAAGAAAAGAACAATAAAACTGCTTAAAATATATATTCAAAGAAAATGGTTAAGAATACATATACACTGAAATGAAGAACACGACTTTCATCCCCAGATACCTGTATTACACTCCTACACAACTCATCTGCCCAGAGAGAGCACTAAAAACATAAACGCTACCCCAGCACTTCTGTTCCAACAGCATCTGTTAATTCACTCCATTTATAAAATACATATTGACAAAGACAACTGAACTGGGACCAGGGAGATTTGATTTGGTGTGAGAAAGTCAATTCAATGTGATTTTGTTAAAGGGCTCCTGCAGGCAAATAAAAGAGTTTAAGTAATAAAGTACATAAAGAGATGTTTTACGAGCCAGCCTGGTCTCATGGCAGGCACACAATGCCACACAGTGAGAAGGGCCTGGTTCAGGAGCGCTACTTCTGGACTCAGATTTCAATGGAGAGGATGTAGCATGGGCATGTTGAGGAAGAAGAGGATCACAAAGATGGGGGGAGGAGTCTTTGAAGGAAGAAGAGAAGGAAATGGGAAAAAGAGGCAAGTCCTGTTGGTAGATCAGCAGAATAAAATGAATCATCACCATGCTTTATTTTAAAAATATTATCCTAGTAATAAAGAAGAAACTCAATAACAATTGTAATAAGCAGAGGCTGAGAGGCTGAGTGACAAAATTAGACAGAACTCAAGATAATGCTTGGAACATCTTGCAATCCACAAATTTGCGTGTGTGTGTGTGTGTGTGTCTGTCTGTCTGTCTCTGTGTGTGTATTTAAATACAAATATATAAAACCATTGCAATACAATTATTTCCTTTGTAATCCTATATGAGTTATTTCATAAATTTAAAGAAATTGTTCTAAGAAGGGACTTAAACTTACTCCAGTTTGTCATAAGGATTCATGATACAAAACAAATGAAAAATCCCTGTTTAAAGAAGATCACTCTCAGCCTTGTGAGACAATGTGTGTGTGTGTGTGTGGGGCGGGGGGCTGACGATAGAAACTTGCGAATTGTGAAAGGATTTCATTTATCCAAACCTATAATTATATTCATAGTTTCTAGTTATACTATATGATTTGTTCCAATATCTATTTTTTCTCCTTATTGTTGTGCTTGTTTGCTTGTAATAATATAATGAGGCTTTGGTAAAAGGCAAATATTATTGAGCTGACACAAGCCAGTTTTAGAAAATTAGTAATGTAATGACTAGTCATTCTGTGATAGCCCTATAGGCATCTTGGGGACATCAGCCCTAATTCAAGCATCTGCAGAGGCAGCTAAAGAGAAATTTGTGTGGTGACTGTTTCGTAGTCACATTAATAGTGTTTCTTTTCTCTTGGTTTCTTTTCATTGTAAAGAAATAGTTTCCAGAATACACTGTTAAATTCCCCATTTAACTTTGGGTGTGCAAATGAGGAGAAAGGGAAAGAATTGGGAGATGTTTTCTATTCTACAAGTTGTCAGGGAAGATGAAGTGTCCCTTGGAAGAGTGGAAGATAAACTACAAGGAGGAAAGAAAGATTAAAGAAGTTGGGAAAAGGTAGAGGCATAGGAAAGAAAAGAAAATAGACCACTGTATCTATTTTGGAGATAAAAGGAATGAGCTTTGGAGAATGGAGATGAGCAGCACTATCTTTAAAGCAAAGAATTTCCTAAATATAACCCTGGGCAAGTCACTTAACCCTATTTGACAGTTTCCTGATCTTCAAAATACTGGAGAAGGAAATGGCAAATCACTTTAGTATCTTTGCCAAGAAAACTCCAAATGAGACAGAGTCAGACACAGTAGAAAAATGACCAAACAAGAACAATATTGTTTTCTTGACTCTGCTTACTGTATTCGGTATCATTCTTATAGATCTTTCCAGACTTCTCTGTGTTCACTAAATACATCATTTCTTACAGCACAGTAATATTCCATTTCATTCATGAACCACAATTTGTCTAGCCACTCCTATTTGACATCTACTTTATTTGTTTGTTTCTTTACTAATATTGTCTACATTGCTGACCCATGTGGTGGTCATAGACCACCAGTGTTATATTTAGGAAGTATATTAGGCCAGATTTGAATTTCAGAAGTGGTTATTCCTGATTTCAGGGCCAGCTTTCTATTCACTGTGCCTCCTAGCGTATGTCGGAACTACAAAAATGTAAATGAAAAGAACGACAAACCCAAAAGTCAAAAGTAAAACTAACAAAACAATAAAGATTAAGTGGGACTCAATGAAAAGAAATGAGAAGACACCCTCAATCTGTCCTTTCATGGAGGTAAGAGGGACACATGTGTTACACACATTACATGTTTTCAGATGTTTTTAAAGGAAAAATAGAGCAGGGTTTGTGGTACAGTAATAGAGTACCAGATCCAAAGTCAGGAAGAGATCAGATCCAACTAAAAATGACCGAGCAACAGCAACAAAGGTAAAAATAAGTGAAGTTTATAACCTATAAGTGAGAGATTATTGTCTAATGCTGGTAAAATTCTAGAGGACATTAGCAAACTGATACATTCAATAGTACAGTTTTTTTTTCTTTTCAATATTACTTGTCATATTGGATGCCTCTCTGGGAGAGAGAGAAGAGGAAAGATACATGGGATAACGTGATGATGAAAAACAAAATATCAATAAAATTTATTTAAAAAAATCAAGCTGACTCCTCTCCCCCACCCCCACCCAATTATTATCCTGCTGGGTTAGGTTGAAGAACAGAGTATCTTGAATAAAGATTTTCCACTCTCCTGTGTAGGCCACATCTAGAGTTCTGAGTTTACTTCTTGGAAACAGAAGGATCTTTTCAAAATAGAATGCTTTGCAGAACAGGGCCACCAGGACACCAATGAGAGGATGAAGGAGCATGCCAACTGAGGACTGAGCTGAAGGTATAGTGGATGTTTAATTTAGAGAAAATTTTTAGTAAGGACATTATAGTGGAGTATAAATATGATAGAATTAAGTGGATTCTAAAGAAAGTACCAGGAACAAAGAGTAGAAGTTAGAAAGGGAGCACATTTAAGGAGGAATTTTCTAACATAACTCACAAGAAGTGGAAGGGGCTGCATTTGAAAATAGTAGGTTTTTCATCATTTGAGATCTTCAAGCAGGACCTAGATTTTTCACAAGCTAGAGATATTTTAAGGTAACACTTTTATTGTATTTTTTAAAATTTAAACTTAAAGAATAAGGAAAAAATTATCCAGTGCACAGCAAAACATGAAAGAGAATACATCATGTAAAGTAATACATTTCAAGAAAGCCTATATAATAAATTCTACACATTGTGTTCAGAATTGTCCATCTTTACTTCATATACATATACATATATTTTTATATATACTTTATATGTGCATACATACTCACACTCATCAATGATATATATATATATAATATATATATATATATATAAAACCCAATATAGACATTTTATATATACGTATATAGGCACATATTCACACGCATGTATACACATAGCTACACAGATACCTAGACACATTCACATTCATAGATATCTGTATATTTGGTTTTTGAGTATCTCTCATTTTTTAACACTTCCTCCTCACTCTTCTTTACTTCTGCTTGCTACCTTGTCCTTCTATTCCTTAATCTACTGATCTTCCAAGAATCCCTTCTTTACGCACCCTTCTATAATTCCCTCCCCATTGATCTATATGCCCTTCAACAAACCCTCTTATTTCATTCCCTCCCTCTCTAATCCAGTACTTTCCTTATTCCTTCCTATTTCCTTCTCAGTTTAAAAGGATTTTATACATACATAATCATATATACATATTCATACATATAAGCATAAATATATAATACACACATACATAGTACATATATAATAATACTTACATGAATAAATACATATATATGCATACATATATATGAATTGTTCTCTTTTAATCCATTCTTTATGAGAGTAGGTTTCCAGAAGTATCAATTCTCTTTTTTCCCCTCTTATTCTTTTGTATCAATTTTTCCTCTCACACCTCATTTCTATAAGATAACAATTCTTTTTAAAAAAATCTTTTTCTACACCATTTTATTTTTAAGAATCCCTTCTTACTCAGCTCTATCTCAATCTTTCCTTCGAATCACCTTATTTCTAATAACAATCTTGGATATATGGTTTACATTTCTATGCTTGAATAGTAAAGAATTTGTCTTTATTGAATTCCTTGTAATGAGTCATTGATGTTTATTTATCTTTATCTTGGTTCTTACATATCAAATTTTCTATTAAGTTCAGGTCTTTTGGCAGCAAAATCCTGAAAGTAGCAATTTGTTGAATATCTATTTTTTTGTTTTTGTTTAGGATTATGCTTAATTTTTCTGGGTATGATGTTTTTGGCTGTGAATGAACTTAAAATAGCCACTGCTATTTCTTGTATAATTCTAATTGTGGTTTGACCATAGTTGGATTGTTTTTTCTTTGTTGCTCAATATTTTTTCCCCTAACCTGATTTTTTGGATTTTAATGATGATATTCCTGACAGTTTTCCTCCTAGGATCCCTTTTAGGTGGTGATCAGTGAATTTTTTTCCTATTTCTTTTTCCCCCTCTTGTTCTAATACTTCAGGACAATTTTCTTTAATTATTTCTTGTATTATTGTTCAAGATACTTTTTTTGATGGTAGCTTTCAGGTAGTCTGATTTCAGGTAACTTCCTCTTCTTGATCTATTCTCCAAACAGATTGTTTTTCTTATGAAGTATTTCACATTATCTTATGATTTTTCATTCTTTATATTTTATTTTATTGTTTTTTCATCTCAGTATTCACTGACTTCCCCCCTTGGCCAATTCTAATATTCAGAATCATTTTCTTCCTTAAGAGTCTAGATCTTAGTTGGTTTGCTTTCTTTTTATAATGTTCTTGTTTTTCTTGGATTGTTCTTATTTTCTTTTCTAAGTATTTCCTCAAGCTCTCCGAATTGATTTTTAAGGTCATCTTTAAATTCTTTTTGAGAAGGTATTTGATGATACTCTTTGGGGTAGAAAGAGGCTTTTTTTTGCTTCAGCATTTTCCTCTGAAGATGAATCCCAGTCTTCTCTCTATTCTTATAGTAACTGTCTATGGTTAGGTTCTTTCCCCTTTGCCTGCTTAGTTTTTAGCAGCTTATGTTAGCATCTTATTATTCTTCTATTCACCTCTAATCCTGTGAAGTGGGGATGGTGCCTCTGTCCTGGGTCCAACTCCAGTACTCCTTTCTCTCTTCAAGTCACAACTTAGGCCTCTCTGCACATTGTGTTGGAAATAATCTTATTTCCTGAGAACCCTCTATGGCTATAACCTTCAGTTGTTCCCTATGGCCAGTAACCAAGATGGAGAACTGAATTTTCCAGTATGCATACACAGTCAGCAGCACCCCCAAGCTATTCCTTCTGCACTTACTGGTTATGTGCTGGTTCTTTTTGCCCAGGACAGCAGCTCTGTATCATGACTGGACCTGGCCTCCATTATCAAAAGGGGTTCCCCTCTCTTCTGCTACCCCACACTGTCCCCAAGGTGAGAATTTCGTCTATTGTCAAGGCTACCTCCCAACCTGACTGGCCCTGGGGCCCAGCCTCTTGCAGTTTTGGTGAGTTAGCTTAGATTTGTCTCAGTTCTAATATCTTCAGATCTCCAGTTGTCCCAGGAGGATCACTGTTCTGTCCCAACTCTTGTTTATTTTTGCCCCTCTATATTCATCCTTAGATGCTTTTTTGACTTGTTTGTGGAGAAAATCTGGAGTGCTTGGAATTTTCTGATCTACTCTGCCGTCTTTCCAGGATATTCCTCTAAAGGTTATTCTTGATTAAACTAAATTACTTCTAAAGTATTTTCTAATATTAAAATTCTTCCCTTCCTACCATTTTTAGAGGTCTGGTGTCATCACTTAGAGGCCAATATCAATACTGATCAACTGGAAAGGTTTGAATGGATCTGTTTTTCCAACCTGGTCAGTTTGTCCCTCCCTAGACAGACTGATGACTACCCCTTTCTGGAGAATCATCATATTTGTGTTGGCCTTAGTGTGGATACTTATTGGCTTAGTCCTACTTAGCTCAGAACTCTTCAATGCCAGCAAACTAGTAGCCTCAGCCTCCCCAGTAGCAGAGATTAGAAACACCCAAAATCATGCCTGATACTGAGATTCTGTGGGTATGCAAAAAAATCTTTATTAAGCTGAGTAACTCTTATATATAAGATAATTCTTATTACTTCTAAACTACGAATCAGTGCAGAAAAAACAGTATTCTGCAGGTGGTAGGGAAAGAACATTTGGCTATAGGAAAAAGAGATCACATTTAATAGGAGTTTTAGATTAAAGCAAATGTTTTTTATATAAATATATATATATATATATATGTCTCTCTCTATATATAGATATAGATAAGTTAAACACCATATAAATATTTTCTGAACCCAATAATAATAATTTTCTGATATAGATAGGGAAGTTATTAATGTAGTCATTTAACAGATTAAAAATGTAAAGCAAATTAACCAAGATTATAGGATAGGAATGAGGTCTTAGAACTTTGATTCCAAACAGCTCTCTTTTTACTATAGCATGGTTGCCAATCTATTTAAAGAAAAATTAAAAAATCCATATATTTGCTCTGATATTAGTTATTTCTGGCAAAGCAGAAGAGAAAGTCAAGATTACAAATTCTAATCTCATATTGGTAACCATTTTATTGTGTCACCCATATAAATTGGGACTCTGTTTCTTTTCTGCTAAGTCAATCTACCAACTTTATCTATAAAGTGGCAGAGGGCAGAGTGAGTGGGTTATGGAACTAGACTCAGTCTCCAAGACCTTAAATTCTATGATGCTCCAAATACACATAAAAGGACCATATTACCTGGAAGCTGGGTATGTACTGTGCCTTCTTCTTCGCCACCACAGCAGACTAATTCTTTGCTCACCATCTGTCCACCACAACACTGTTGCTGATAACCATCATGCAACATCCCAGCACAGCAGATCTGGTTTCCTGAGGTAGAGTATGGGATGTCTTTGCAGCAAGAATCTCCAATGCCGACTGAAACCCTTTGGAATTCTTCATCTAAACAGCAGATTTCACCTGTCAATTTAGGACAAACCCAAAGATCATATAGATCAAAGAACACTATCTCTTTGATGTCATGATATCATCTTGAAAATATTAAAGACATTTTCCCAAACTCTACTGACAGAAAGGGTTACTATCTTGCAGAAACTGTAATACAAAAGAAATAGCACCATTCTATTGAGGTTACTGCATCACAACATAATTTTTGCATTGTTAAAAAACAACAGCCACAACATATATTTAGTCCCTTCTGTCTGCAGGACATTATGCTGGACATAATCCTTGGTCCATACATTCATTATGGAATTTATGACCTAGAAATATGATGATACCATAGCAGTATATAACATTACAGGATAAATGAATTAGAAAGCTCTAAGATAAAATTTTGTATGAGGCAATATTTTATAATGTATATAGCACCAATCTCAGAGTAAGGAAGAGCTAACTTCAGGTCCTGCATCTAATACATGCTAGCTTATGTGACCCTAGGCAAGTAAGTTGACATCTCAGTGCTCCAAGCAACAATCTGAGACAGTAAGAGAAGGAAGCATTGGTAGAATGTGTTTGCTCTCCAAGAGTTGACTATACCAATGACATGACAAATTTAATTTAAAAATGACTCTTGGGTAAGGTCAGTACCAAATAAGAGGATGGCTTCTAGGAAGAGGTGGTATTTGAATTGGGCTTTAAAGTATGGATTTTAGTTTGACAGACGAGTTTAGGAAGAAAATGTCTTCTTAGTATAAACAATAGAATGAGCATCATACTATATCAAGGAACCCTTTTGACTATCTGGTAAAACCTATAGACCCCCCCTTTCAGAATAACGCTTTCAACTGCAAAGAACAAAATCCAAATGATTAAATCTGAAACTAACTTTACTGAATTACTGTTATTAAAATATATCAAAATCATAAATTCACAACCCCCAATTTAAGAACCTTTATAAAACCATGCAATTCAATCCCAACTAATGTTAGTTAAAATACTAAAGAAATGCAAGGCTCTGTCTAAGGTTCCTGGGATACAAAGACTAAATTACAAATACTTCCACCTTTAAGGGATTTGTACTCAACAATGTTCAGAGGTAAGTATATATCTAATAGTTTGAGGAGGGAGTACAAGTAAGGAATTCAGGAAAGACATTCTGTAGCACAATGTACATACTCTTTGAAGAAAAGTAGAAATTATAAGCAAAGAGAGTATTCAATGCATATGGACATTCAAGGAAAAGGGACAAAGAAGACGAAGTGCTAAATTTGAGAAACATCTGGCTGTAGAACACTTGATTGAGACCTTTATTATATAAAAGGTATATAATAAACTTAGAGATATGTGTAACTAGGTGAAAGAATAACCTGAGAAAAATTTTGTTTGTTTTATATTTTATATGTTATCCAAGAAGTAATAGGGAGCCACTGAAGTTTCTTGAGCAGAGCAAGAATCTAGTCAAAATGTGTTATAGAGAGAATATTTTGGCATCTGAAAAATATGGATTGGAGAGGAAAGAGCCTGGAAATAGGGATTTCAGTTAGTAGGTTTTCCAGCAGTTTGGTGAGAGATAATAAGGGCCTGAATCAAGTTGATAGCTGAGAAGGAAGAAGGGATGGATATTAGATATGTTGTAGAGTTAGACAAATAAGACTAGGCAACAGATTGGCTAGAGGGGTGAGAGAGAGGAGAGCTGGCATGGTATTGTAAATCCGGATAACTAGAAGAGAATCCTCAGGTTTAGGGAAACATTAGACATAATGAGTCTAATATCCATACATTCAGTAGAAATACTAGCAATTAATTTGCTTAGTGATGTGGGACTGGAATTCAAATATAAGATTCTGACTTTTTACATGCATACACATATACACCTGCATATATACCCACAAAAACACATGTACACATATATAAAGGGTTGATAGTACTCATACTCTGTTGCAAACTGTGTCTAAAATTTCTGTTAAAAATACCTAGAAACTGTGTATGCTTAGAGTATACATGAATGTATCTTTATTAGGTAAAGGCAATAATTAACAAAAAGGAAAGAAGAACTCAAATATAAAAAAGATATTCATCAATTTAGATACTTGAGCCATATTTCCCTGAATTTCTCAGAATCTAATTTAGTTACTGATGGAAGAAAGGCCTTAATAACAGCGAATGTGGGTTACATCAATGGGAACTAAAACTGATTTTTTTTAAAAGGGCTATTAGACATAAGATACAAAGGATCATTCACCTTCTCATTAACCTCTCAAAATGGGATCCATTCCAAGCCAGGCTTGAAAATGTTTTCTCTCTGAAAGCTACCATGCATTCTTACCAGTTAATTGTTATCCTTATCAAAGAATGACCCACATTAACATTTAGCTTTGGGTTATTAGCATATTTATATAAAAAAAGGAAAAAAATGACCAGCATTGTTCAAGCCAGTGTCCTCCGGCATAAGGTGGGGAGGAGGGGAATTAAAGGGAAGGGGAGATTGAAATTGAAGGAGTAAAACAGTCTGAAATAAATATTACTAAGCAAGTTTCTGATTAATTCACTGATATCAAAAATGCCTCTCCAGTTCTCAGTCGCAAATAGCCAGAACACTGATGCAATCTGAATTGCTTTCAGATACAAGATGGTTTAGGGTCACTGTGCTTTCTTTTCTTTTGTAAACAGTGTTAAACTAGTTAACACAGGCTACTGGATGAGGATAGAGGTCAAAGAATATTATCTCACCATTTCAGTACATTGAGATTAATGAGACTGGCAAAACACTTTTTCTGATTCTTCCATGTGATGGCATTTCTCTGATGACATCATGCTAGGCATTCTAATAGTGTGATATATGAATTACTTTACAAGGAATTGGAACTCGGGGTATGTTGAATAGTTTGGCAGAAATTCAAAGGCTTCAGAGCAGAGGGAGTATGTGCCAACCCATGGGCAATGCAGTTTCTTTAGCTCTTGACCTGAAAATTACTTGCAAAGAGGTTTGTGTAACTAACCACCTAATGCCAAATCTTCTATGGGCCTTCAAGGTCCATTTAATTATTGCTTTGGGGGTTTCCAGTAAATAAGATTAGGGAGGAGAGTACTTTTAAAATAGCTTTCTTTAAAATAAAAAGAGAAATTCTTCTTTTGATTCTGAAACTGACACTTTATCTTAAGGTTAAGAAAGGTTATAGAAATCACCTTGCATCACAACACTAATAGAAAGAATCACTTATTTTGAGGGAGGAGGGGATTTTTTGGAGATTGAAAAGTTAGTTGCAAATTCTAACTTCTCTGCACATTTTCAATGTGATATTGAGCTAAATATTATCACCTTCAAGCAGACACCTTTCTTAGGAGAGAACTGAGGATAATTCAGAAAGAAGTCTACAGAAATAGTTGTCTCTCTCTTCCCACCCCTGACTCCTGCTTTGTAATTATTATTTTCTAGTGCTATTCAAATGGAAAAAAGACAAGAAGTGTAGTTGAACATTTCTCATATATACATTAATTTCTTGAAGGCAGCATATTCAAGGAAAAAAATATATCAACAGTCAGATGATTTGTATTCTAATCTCAGGTCTTCCAGAGATAGAACCTTGGACAAATGATTTACCCTACTTAGAAGTGCATTTTCTCAGAGATAAAATAAAGGAAAATCCAACAAGAAAGAAGAATAAGGGAAAAGTTGCCATTAGGTTTAGCACAAGAGAATAACAAAAGATGAATCAAAAAAATTCACTCATGAAGGAAAAAAATGTCACTTAAAGGAAAATTGTTACAGGAAAAAATGGCAAAATCATGTTACCTGCTTTTTGTTCTTTGCTCTGCCTAACATTTCCTTGTGCTCAGAACTCTTTGATGCTTTGACAGAATCTGACATCAGCTCTTGAAATATCTGTTTGGCACTGTTTTGGCTAGACACGTCTCTTCCCAAGCTCTGATGGTGTTTGCCCTTCGCTCTCAAAGAAGACATGTATGTGAATTGAATTTGAGACAGGGGCCACTATGTTAAGTCACCAGCCTTGCTGTCCTCCTTGGCCATCTGGGTCCAGTGGCCAGATGCGAATCAGGAGATGGCCTGAATGTCAGGCAGTCAGGATGAAGTGACTTGCTCAAGGTCACATAGCTAGTAAGTATCTGAGTCCTCATTTGAGCTCAGATTCTCCTGACTTCAGGGTTGGGGCTCTATCCCCTGTGCTATCTAACTGTTCCTCCCCTGCCACAAGTGAATAGGAAATTGGGTAATCACAAGAATTGAGAAGGGAAAGAATAATGATATGTGGAACAGTATTGAATAGAAAGGAAAGTCAGAGAGATGATTCAAAAGTAAGAATTACTATGAAATGCTACTTGTAGTAAGTCCACCAACCAGCATTTGTTAAATTTGCTACTGGACTAAATACCAGAATACAAAGAAAGGCAAAAATCTGGTGCTAACTTTAAAAGCCATTTGATCCTGGAGGAAATGATAAACTCTTAGAGTTTATTAATTAGGGCAGTGAAAAAATCAGACTACTACCTTAGGAATATCACTTGGTAATTGAGTCAACAATACCATGGAGTGAGGAGAGATGAGAAAAAGCTAATTGGAATAAAATTACAGTAGAGTAGGCTTGACCTGATGAGAATTTGAACTAGAGGAGCAATTCTGAGTGAGAGAGAAGAGAATATATGATAGATGCTGGGATTCTAGAAATGGCAAACATGGGAGCACACTACATATATGGAGTAGGTTTGAGTGAGTGAGGTTGTTGGTTGGTTGTTGTCCTTTATTCCCGAAGAGGACCACAATATGTTTGAGTCAAGTAATAGTGTGTCTGACTGTGACTGGTCAGACCCATTACAAACTTGGAATACTCTATACAGATTGAGCAAATAGGTTGGGTGAACATTTGGGGTATATTCTCTAAATTTGCACAATATATGTTTCTTTTGAGCTATTTCAAATCTGTTTTGCTCTCTTTGATGAAGGCACGCCATGCTAGGAGGTCCAAGAGACCTTGAATGTGTCCTTTTATTGCTTTTTTTCTGACCATCTTATGATCACTTGCCCTGTTTGAATTCTCCATAAAATAATTTTTCTGGAAAGCATATTTTTGCCATTCAAACAATGTGTTCAGCCCAGCAGAGCTGCACTTTCTGCAGTAGTGTTTGAATGCTTGGCAGTTTATTTCAAGAAAGGACCTCAGTGGCTGGTATCTTCTCCTGCCAGATGATCTTCAAAATCTTCCTAAGACAATTCAAATGGAAGTGATTCACTTTCCTAGCATGGCACTGATATACCATTTAGGTTTTACAGACATATAACAATATGGGTCTGAGTAGAGATAATGAGAATGACATAGAGATCATGAGCATAAGTGATAGTTGGTCCATGATGTTCTTGAAAATAATAAGAAAATGGGGTGGCTAGGTGGCACAGTGGATAGAGCATGAGCCCTGGAGTCAGGAGTATATGAGTTCAAATCCAGCCTCAGACACTCAATAATTACCTAGCTGTGTGGCCTTGGGCAAGCCACTTAACCCCATTGCCTTGCAAAAAAAAAGAAAAGAAAAGAATAAGAAAAGCAGGAGGAAGAGAGAGCTTGGGAGGAAAGATGCAAGTTCTATTTTGTACATACTTGAGATGTCTATGGGATATCTACTTCAAAATGTTCAATAAGCAGGTTAGGGAAAGATGGATGGATAGACAGATCAGGGAATTGTCTACAGAAAGATGATAATCAAATCCATGAAAGCAGATGAGTAAACCAACTTAGATATTCAGAGAGAAATGGATCTGGGATAGACTTTGGGGGAGATACCCACAGCCGGGGAAATGATCTGAAGGAAGATTCAGCTAAAGCAACTGAGAAGAAATGGTCAGAGGGGTAGAAGAATAATGAGAGAGTAGTATCATTAAAAATTGGAAAGAATTTATCCAGGAGAAGAGAATAATGATAAAGGATATCAGAAAAATCAGAAAAATGAATGCTGAGAAAAGCATATTAGATTTAATCGTTAAGAGATTATTTTTAATTTTAAAGAATAGCAATTTCAGTTGAATGATGGAGTTGGAAGTCAAACTGCAGAAACTTTAGAAGAATGAAGTAATGAAGGGATCAATTGAAGATGATTTTCTTAAAGAGTTTAACCAGTAAGGCCAGAAAGATTGAGGATAAACAGCTAGTGGGGAATGGATGGATCAAATAATGATTAATTATCAAGGTGGAAGATATTGACATGCCTGTAAGCAGCAAAGAAACAGCCAGTAGAGAGGAAGAAAATGAAAATTAGTGAGTGGAGATGATGGAGGAATATATCTTCCAGAAAAAACAACATAGAATGAGATTAAGAATGCAGGTATAACAAGGATTTCCTTTGGCAAGAAAAAAAGGGCTACCTATTCGTGAGAGAAAGTCATGAAGGAGGAGGTATTTACAGAAAGCATATGAATGAGATGAGGTGAGAAGGAGGAGAGAAGGGGAAACTCTTGCTGAGTAGCCTCAACTTTTCCAGACAATTAAAGTCCTTAGCTGAGAAGGTGGTTTTGGAAACCCAGAGAAGAAATAAGAAACAAGTTTTACACTTTATGATAGTGAATAGAACAGAGAATTATTGAAAGATTGTTTCATTGAAGAATCAGTTGAGATGATGTAACATAGCTTTGTAGTGAACTTGGTTTTATTGAAGTTATTCAAACTGGGATATTGGCAATACATAACTGACTGTAGGGATTTGAATGTAGAGGATAGGAGCAGTGCAGAGGTAATGTTACTATTTTTTTGTTTATTGTTTGTTTTTTGGGGGACAAGGCAATGGGGTTAAGTGACTTGCCCAAAGTCACACAGCTAAGTAATCATTAAGTGTCTGAAGTCAAATTTGAACTCAGGTCCTCCTGACTCCAGGGACATACTCTATCCATTGTGTCACCTAGCTGCCCCAAAATGTGATGTTGTGAAAAAAAAAACTAGAGAGACCTGAAATCCCAATGAGAATGAAGAAAAGGGTTAGAGATCAAAATGAAGGAGGAAAGATGGAGTGTAAGACAATTATGATCAGATAAAAGAATTTTAAACTTAATGAACAGGAAACTAGAATGATTTGATGGAAGCTCTAGTGCAATATTTAGAGAACTGGGGCTAGTCAGGAAGACCTGTGTTCAGATTTGGTCTCAGATAGTTACTAGTTGTATGATTCTAGGCAAGTCATGTGTATTGAAAAAGAAGGGTTGGTGCAAATTTTTTATTCTTCAGAAGATCACAAGAAGAGAGGAATTTCAATCAGTTAAAAGAGGTCATTATTAAAATAGTATCAAAGGAAAACTAGATTATGATTAAAAGTATTGTAAACAATATCCTTATATACCTAAATGTAAGTATAACTATGCATACATACACACAAAGTTATATAGTATTTGAACCTATTAGGGGAAAAAGTATATGAAATCCAAAAGAACATGGCTGATAACACAATGTTCATGTGAGACTTTAATTTTCCTCTTCCAGAGTAAGATAAATCCAATAACAAAGGTAAACAAGAAAGAAAATAGATAACTGAATAGTTTTCTGGAATAAACTTGAAAGGGTATATAACAATTTCTAGGGAGGAATATTGAAGAATATAAATATTTGTAGCTTTACTGGCAACCTTATAGGATTTATTATATGCAAGAAAATAAAAGTATCAAAAATACAGGTAAAATTTCATACATTAAATCATGAAGAAGTTGATATTTTTGTTTTCATAAGATTCCAATATTTTGAGTCTATATCATTTGCCAGAGTAATAACTCCATTAGACTTCTAAGATCTCATCAATGCCTGAAGATATTTTTATTGACTCCATCTCAATATCTAAATAACACCTTGGAAATCTATTTTTGATTATCATATTTCAGAAGGTCTAAAAGCATGGAGGAACTACATTCAGTTTGATTAAGGCATCATTAAAATAATATCAGTTATATAATTTATATTGTATATAATAAATACAATAACACAATTGTAATGTACAATTAATACAACAATACAATAGAAACAAAAATATTCTTGTTTAAGGACTAGGAAAAATCTACTACATGTCCTACTGTTGACAGATAATATTAGGATTCGAAAGATGGACTCAGAATAATAAACAGATTGGAATCATTGAAAATATGATCTAGCTTGTTCCCACCTCATCAGTTAGGGGTCTATTCCAGTGTTGGAATAATCTTTATCAATATTTAGAGTGTTCCTCCCCTTCCTTGAATGACAGAGAGAACTGAATCACTTATTGGGATAGTGAGTAGTATGTGTAGAATAGATTGAGCAATGAATTTGGAATCAGGTTCATGTTCTGTCATACTTATTAGTTTTGTGATAATAGAGAAATCATGGCCTGTCAGGACTACTTCTTTAAAGTGAAGATTGTGCTAGCATTATCTACTTCATATCTTCAAATATTATGTAATGGGTTACTGTGGTAGAGAGAATTCAAGTTCAGTTGTATACTAAATGAAATAACCCAGGAGAATGTCTTCTAACTCTGAGACTCCTGAGATTTCAGATTCTCTACTTTCAAAAAGGTTATATAATATTTAATTCTTTGCTCTTTGATTGTGTTCATTTGAATATTTTTTTAGGTTTTTGCAAGGCAAATGGGGTTAAGTGGCTTGCCCAAGGCTACAAGCTAGGTAATTATTAAGTGTCTGAGATTGGATTTGAACCCAGGTACTCCTGACTCCAGGGCTACCTAGCTGCCCCTCATTTGAATATTTTTAAAAAATATAGAAGGTGAAGAAAATTTGTCAAATTAATATACTAAAGCCATATCTATCTTATATTCTGATCCATACTAAATTCCAATTTATATGGTTAATGGAATAAAAATTAATTATACATCAGTTATTAAACAAACATGTTGTTTACAAATAGTTTTTACCCAACTAATTTGAATAATTTTGACTAAGATCTTTAACCACTGAACTGGCCAGACATTTTGGCATCATATTTGGAATTTTTTTGTTGTTCAGTAGTTTCAGTCATGTTTGACTTTTCGTGATCCCATTTGGAGTTATCTAGGCAAAGATACTGGAATCGTTTGCCATTTCCTTCTCCATCTAGTTTTGCCAGTGAGCAACTGAGGCAAGATGGGTTAAATAACTTGCCCAGGATGACACAGCTAGTAGGGATTTGAGGTCAGATTTGAACTCAGGAAGATGAGCCTTCTTGACTTCAGGTCTGGTACTCTATGTACTCTGCTACATAGCTGCTTGCATGTTTTCAATATAGTTATATTAAGTAGGAAAAAAATCATAGTGGGTTGAGATGCTAGATTTGCAATCAAAAGCTATGGACAAGAGAACTGATTCTATCACTAATTGATTGTGTGATCTTGGGAAAGGCATTTTGTTTCTTTAAGGATCACTTTCCTTATATGTGAAGTGGGGTTATAATACAGTACCTAGTTTGTAAACTTGATTTTTTAGGCTTAAATGTGATAATTTTCATAAAGTGCTTTATAAACATACCAGCTCTAATAGTAGCTATTATCATAATAACTTTAATTATCATTCATTTCAAATCGTTCCTAAAGAGTCTAAAAAACTCTCAAACTTCTCTCTCCCCCAGCAATTTTTAATGCTGATCAGTGTTGCATCAAGTAGATAGAAAAAAACTCACAGAAAAAAAATCAACATTCTCTACGATTTTGCCAGGACAAATAGTGTTACTTACAGTGTCAGCAAGGGAGGGAATATTTGCAAGGTTGAAACAGACCTTTCCTAAATCAACATGCAAACATGTTAACACTATTTAGGAATGCATTCTCAAGTACCATCACTGGACAGTTTCTGTGTGGTTATGGCTTCCGATTTATAAACACATCTAGATGCTAGTTCTCTTCCTTCAAATAAAGAGAAAGGAGGGTAATAGTGGACTAGGCAGATGATCCATGAGTACTATTTGAAAAGAAAACCTTTATGATAATTTATTTTATTATTTTTCTATTGCCCCAAACTGCACTCATTTAACCTTTCCATGTCCTGTAGTTCTATAAGATGTTGAGATGATGAACAGAATTGTAAGAGGTGTTCACTGATCCAGACATTCCCTATTCTAGTTAAATTACAGGTCCAGTCCCTATCTCTGTTTGTGGCGGCAGCAGCTGCAGCATCATTGATACCATCAAAAACACATGGAACTAACAGTTTCATTTCTATAGCCATAAGTGTGGCAATAGACAGGAGAAGGGAACAAGTCATAGAATCTCCTCTCCATTTTAGTATGTGCTACCACAGAATTGGAGAGAACAGATTTTGTAATTATTAATGAAATAAGGAAGAAATAGTTGGTGGCATTTTATTTTTGTTTCTACAGTAAGACTTTTCTCCGAAGCAACTAGTTGAGTCAATGGTAATGTCAACTTGATGCATTTCATTGAATTCTATCACCCAAGCAAAGAATACTTATCGCCCAAATTATGATTTACAACTGAATGGGCAGTCTTGAATGAGTCAAACAACATATATATTTTAGAAGAGGTAGACTCAGAATTAGATAAGAAAATCATACATTTGGGCTACATTTGGAAAACTGAGCTATAGCTTTTAAACACTAATATTCTCTAATGAAGTCATTTGACACTAAATCATATGCCAACATGATAACCAAAGAATCAAAATTATGAATTAGGGAAATGAACAAATGAATTATGAAAATACACACAATGGGTATAGATAGGATGCAACAAATTACCAATGCTAAGATGTGGAATAAAATTATCATCAACAATATGTACATTTGGAGAAAGATCAGTCAGTCATGAGATAAAAGCCAGGGATAACAGATGGATAATCTGAATACTACTCCAGTAAACATAATTGCTAAATGACCTAAAGAAGGACCTCCAGGATACTGACTAAATCCTCTATCAGGAATTTTTCAGACCTGAGAAAAATTATAAAGGTTGAGAAGACACTCACAACGTAACTCAGGGGAAGAAAGAATGTTTAAACTGATGAGGAAGCATATTTTTCAAAGTATCTGAGATAAAGTTATATCTAATATTTATCCTAGTTTCTTATTCCTCATTTTCAAAGTCTTTCATATTTTTCAGTAAAGCAAGAAGAAAAGGAATTAAATTGTGGAAGACAAGCTATATGCTATTTTCTCTGGTTTGAAATAATTACCTGAAATAGATCAGGGGAAAGTTCCAGTGGATTCATGGGATTTATGGATCCATTTGGTTTTTTTTTCCCTATCCCACCGTGCCAAAAATAATTAATACAAATATATTTTCTCACCTGGGAGGATCCTGGTATAATATCCTGAGCAGCACTGATGTTTCTGCTGCATCTCATGCATGTGACCACCACAACAAACTCTGGATGAATTAGGATGAATTGGAATATAATTATCCTCACAGCAAACATAACCAGGTTTGAGGTCATAGAGAATTCCATCACAACACACCTGAAAGTATTTTTAAAAAAATAAGGAATACCAACCAAACATATTGCTATTAATATCATGAGTCATTTTCTCATAAGCCCTAAATCATAGTCCAGTAAAAACCAGTAACAAAATAGGAAAAATTTGTTAAAACTGGGTACCTCCAACATGAATAGAATTCAATAAATGACATTAGATATTATACAACTTTTCTATTAGCCTTAAACTAAGCTGGCCTAATAAAATATTCTACAAATATGAATTATCTTTAAAATGATTGTGTCTTCCTATGTAGAGTTAATTTAGATGTATAGATGAATAGTTCTCTTTAATACTTTTTACTACAAATTTTAATGATTAGACATTTAGTACAAAAAAGTCTCTGAAACTGTGGAAAGCATGTTTCACTTTGATGTTTAGGTTTATTTTGTTTCATTTTAAAATGAAAATGAGTATTGCTCTTCTTATAACCTAATTTAAAACATGATCTTCTGACAATGTGTTCTCAACATAGAAAAACTCCTTTACTTTTGAGTATACAGAGCACAGGGCACCAGTTTTTTAAAAAAAGAAAATTTACATGGAAATGAATTTTGAAAAACTCTTTTAACTCTGGATTTTCTTTAGGTACTAGGAAGGAAATTATATGCTCGAATAATCAAATAATTATTTACATACTTACTTGTAGGCAGAAAGAATAACATACTTTATATTTAACAAATCATGCTGAACACTTACTGAAAAGTAACTTCAGAATCTCTATTCTGCATGGCTTACTTTAATTAGAATGTATGCTTCCTGTGGTTAAATGAAAAATATATTTGGCAGTAAAGCACTTAAGTGGTGTCCATGTCTCTTCTTTTGCTCATTGTCAACTTTAGTCTTTGTCCCTTGACCTCTAATGAAGCTCAACACAAAAGCAGAGAAATATGGAATCTGTCTCCATCTCTTTAAAGAAAATATTTGTTTGGTATCTTATTCACTCCTCAACAGTTATCAACACAAATAGGCAGAGACAAAAAAAAATCTAGGCAAATGAATGAAAAAAAATTATACATTTTGAGAGTTGGAAGAGATTTCATTGTCTAGGCAAATCTATACAGAACAGAAATACCCAACATAGCATACCCAACAAGACATCATTTGGCCTTGATATGAAGACCATATTTTGTGTCTTTTAGTGAAAATTTAAATTAGTTTAGTCTCAATGATAAATCCAGAGGTTCCTTCCTTTAGCAACATGCCCCTGTTTTTTGCCTATTAAAACTAGGCATTATAAGTTATATAGCTCACTTGTGTAAAGTTTTCTCAGGAACACAAACTCCCTTTTGTTTCTCTTTACCCTATTCTACCCTCCTTAGAATCTATACTTCAGATTTCATTAGTATAGAGAACTCCTTCTGAGGAAATTCCCTTCACCCATGTAGATTGGCAATTCATCTGTAACTTGTAGTCCTAAAAAGTCAGCAAGTCATTAAGATGTCAATTGATTTGCACAGGGTCAAGCAGAACATGTGTGCCAAAGGCAGAGATTGAACTTGCATCTTCCTGACTCTATGGCTGACATTCTCTCCAATTTAATATATTGCCCATCTTCTGTGAGCAATATAAAATGATATACTGAAACAGAAGCAGCTCATTGTTTAAATACATACATATATATGTATATGCACATATATCTATATATATATTTGAATAGTCAAATATTTATATGCATTACTTATAGGCAGAAAGAATAACTTACTGTATAACAAATTATGCTTAATACTTACTAAAAAGCAACCTCAGAATCTCTATTCTGCATGATTTACTTTAATTATAATGTATGCTTGCTGTGGATAGATGAACTATATATAGACATATGCATGTATGTATATGTGTATACATTATTTGTGTCTGTATATACATATAGATATAAATATATTTATAAACATAAATATTTTAAAACAAAAGGCATTAAAATTAGTCTGACTGATGTATACTGGCATTCTTGACCAGGCTGTGTATAAAACAGAATTATTATATATCTTCAATATTCATTACTTAGATCTTGGATTTATGAATTTTAAGATGGAAAGAAAAGCACCAATTCCAAATCCCTCATTTTATAGGTGAGGAAACTGACATCCACAAAGAACTTACTGACTTTCCCATGGATACAGAGGTAGTAAGTGGTAAAGTCAGGATATGAAGCAGATCATCTAACTCCAAATCTAGAACTGTTTCTTCTTTAGCACACTGCTCCCTAGCCTTTCCTATTTCAATTTGCTTCAAAGCTTTTTAGTCAATGTTTTGTCCACTGATGTTGCAAACATTGGATGGATTTTTCCCTGTTCATCTTTCAGTGGCATCAACCAAATATTCAATTTCTTTTAACAATATATGTAACATACTACTCTTCAGAGAATTTCTAGAGCTATTATTATTCTTGGTAGTACCATCATCTGCTACTTTTTGTAAATGATGAAATGCAATTTTTTGTCAGTGTTGTTAGAATCATCACAAGCTATTTGCATTGGTATTAATCCCAAAGAATTTGCATTAACAACCTACAATATCAAATGTAATCAGGTAATGTTAGGATTTTGATAATAAGCAGGAAAAAAAGTGAAGACAAATGACTGGCTTTCTCCTTTTCCTAACCCCAGGATTGAGGTTGATAGCTAGGTTGATAATGATAGCTAATATTCTTAGAGCATTTACTATGTGCCAGAAATTGTGTTAAATAAATTTTACATTTTATTATTTGAAACTCACAACTATTTTAGGAGGTAGGTGAAATTATTATACACATTTTGCAGAGGAAGGAACTGAAGCAAATAGAATTTAAGTCATTTGCCCAGGGTCACACAGACAGTAAGAATCTGAGGCCAGATTTGAATATAAGTATTCCTTGAATCCAGGTCCAGCATTTTATCTACTGTACCATTTTGTTCTCTCATATCAGTGTGAAGCAATATAAGGAAATCTTAAGAACCCTGTTTTCTGGGCCACCAAGCATGAGATTTGGATAATTTCTTTATTTGATTCCATTGAAGTCATTGGTTCAAAAATCCAATGGTTATAATTTTACTATGTAATTTGGGGACAGTAACATGGAAAACTTTTTAGCTTACTGAAAGATTCCTCTTAGCCAAGAGTAAAATAATGAAAAATGTGGGAGTTTGGCAAAACAAACAGGATGAGCAAGTTCTCTGGAAGAGAACTAAAACAGAAAGCTCCTACCTTTCAAATTCAATTTCAGAGTTGCATTTCTGAGATAATTGAACTGGAATTTTCCATGACTGGGACTGAGACTATTTGTTAGTTCTCTGAAAATAATATTTTCAAAAAGTAGCATGTCCATTGACTTCATAAGGAATTCTACCAGCCCTGGTGAAGAGTGTAAGTTTAAATTCTATTTCATACACTCATGCACACACACACACACACACACACACACACACACACACACATACACCCACACACATACACACATACCCATATACACATACATATTCTTTTATGTTCTATTAAAATATTCTGGGATTTGAAATAAAAGTTTTTTTTATTTGATATTTATTTTTTTTTTGAGGGGGGGGAAGAACATGTATTCTTGTGAAATGTTTGATGGCCCTAAAGAGATCAACTACAAATAATCACTTCTTTTGGGATTCTGGTTAGTTTACATTAGTCTCTTTTCCTCACTCTATTTGTGTTGTCCTTGACCCTTAAAATACCCATAAGGTTTTCTTTAGTGCATCACTTAAAATGATATCTCTTTATATTGCAGTGTAACTACTGAATTATAGGTAACAGCCTGGTGTGATGTTTTCTTTTTAAGAGTATTGGACAGTATTTGCATACATGAGTCTCATAAGGGTGATTTAACTTGCCTCCTTTTCTTATCACTGTATTATTTTTATATCTCTTCTCCATAAATGATGGACTATATAAATTTTAGATGTGGTGAGGTAGGCGATGTTCCTTTCTTGCCCTTAATTTTTTAAAATGAGTATAGTTGTAGTAATATGATGTTCTGTCACGTAAATTTAATTTATAAATAACTTACTAAAATTAACACTTACATAGCATTGTTTTAATAGACATTTTTCCAAAATATAAAAATCTGGGTATGAATAACTAATAGTTTGAGAGGTGAGAAGAAACATTATAATACTTTTAAGTCTGAAAACATAAAGATGCTCAGACCAATGCCATGTGGTAACATAATGTCTGTGATTATTAGCTTGTCTTGGTTCTAGAAGATTCTCCATTAGAGTAAGACTCTGGTAGACCTTCATTACATGAAAATGACTTTGGGATTATAAAAGTTCTGTCAACTGAATACAAGCTCTGGCAAATCCTCCCAAGCTTAAAAGGTTTCAAGAAAGGACCACAGATTAACTGTCAACTAAGAATCAGCCTAGGTAAATCTGATAAGGTTTATTACTAACTTAGAGTTGACTGTGGCAGTAGAGAGAGTAACTGTAAAGATGAGGCTATAATTATCCATAACTAATGAAGTATCAGAAGGTATATTTTCATTATTATATCCTCATGTACACAGATCCATGACTTGGTAAAATATAAATTGTCTACATATCTATTTATCTCTCTAAATATATACATGTATATATGTGATATAGATCATATGATAAATGTATATTTATATGCTATAAATAATTATTACATTCAATGTGTTTGTTTTGACCAAAAAAGGAAATATACAGATTGCCCAAAATGTCTTGCTGAGGGTTTATGATACTACAATAAGACTTTTAGGATATTCTGTTTGTAAAGCCCTGAAATGCTACTTAAATTTGAATTGTTATCTTTAGGATTACTTTAGGGGGCAGCGAGGTGGTACAGTTGCGGGAAACTAGGTGGCGTAGTGGAAAGAGCCCTGGAGTCAGGAGGACCTGAGTTCAAATATGACCTCAGACACTTAATAATTGCCTAGCTGTGTGACCTTGGGCAAGTCACTTAACCCCGTTGCCTTAAATAAATTTAAAAAAGGATTACTTTAGGAAAAGGTACAACTGCTTTTTCTCAGATGATGAGTACTTCTTTTCATCTGCTACCTGAACTCAAGTTTGACCTTTAAATTTTCATAGAATTTTCATAAAAATAAAATCAACCCCTATAATGCTGATCTGTTATATCTTTATATAATTCCTCCCCCTCCCTCCCAAAAAACTACTTCAAGCATACATTTTTATAATCTTTAATATAAGTAATGCATAAAACCTGGAAGATATAATATGTCTTATATAAAATATCAGGGTGAGCACGTTAGATTTTTCTAAAATATTCAGTACCTAAGCATAATACCAAATTTTGAGTTTAAATGGAACAAACAAGGTTTTGCAAACCTTCTTGGATAATAACTCATTGCTAAATATGCTAGATACAATATATTTTGATGTGAATCACTCAAATAATTCACTCTCCTAATTACCATTTCCTTGGACAGTAAAACCTTGTGAATGTTGTAATAGCTATAGTCACTGAATGTGTGATACTGTTGTTGACAAATAGGGACATTATTTCATTATATGAAATCTTGCCTTCAGACTAAGGATTTTCTGCATCATTTGTCAATAAAAACCATTTACAGACTCCTACTGTCTGACTGTATTATTGATCCAAATCTTAAACTGCAACTAACATGAACATTAATCTACAAATGATCATAATTTTAAAATATTTCTTATAAACCATGATAGATCTTGTTTATGGCTACTCATCATTGTCACATATGCAACCACCCACTTGGACCTGAAACCACATAAGTTTATTGCAAATAAATTCCCAATTCATTCTATTAGGCAAGAATTTGGGAGTTGACTAATGATTTCAAATTAACCATTATTTCCTTTGTAGATAATGATAAATGTTAAGAATAATATATACATGAACAAGATGTATCTTTATAAACAGTGTGCTTTTCCCCCCAAAGGATCTTATTCTGACAGGAGACATATTGATTATTATAAACTTTGATTCATAGAACCTCCACATTTTCTGGGAAATTTTAAGATGAAAAATTTTTTAATGAGTAACTAGGAAAAAAAGTACCTTAGATTCAGGAGAATAGCACATGTGTCCACAGATGTTTTCAGGTTTCTGACATTCCACAAGCCTACAAAACCCATTACTCTGGTCTCTGATCACCTTTTGGCCTCTAGTACAAGAATGCCAAGTTTTTCGCAAAAGTTCATAACCAAGGATGATGCCATTTGGTTGTTCTGGTGGCACCCATTCAATCTGAAGGGACCTATAGTAAATAAAAATAATCAACAAGTAAGGCAGGGATTCTTATATTAGAGTTCAAAGACCTTCAAGGTCACTATTGACAAATTTCAGGAGTCCTATAAACTTGGGGAAGAAAAAATACATTTTTATTGTCATTAACTTATTTTATTTTATTTTTTTAGTTTTTGCAAGGCAATGGAGTTAAGTGGCTTGCCCAACACAGCTAGGTAATTATTAAGTGTCTGAGGCCGGATTTGAACTCAGGTGCTCCTGACTCCAGGGTCGGTGTTCTATCCACTGCACCACCTAGCTGCCCCCATTAACTTATTTTTAATATTTTATTTTTCCATATGGCAGTGTATATTTTTAAGTTACAAAATTCCCTTCCATTCTACCTTCCCCCACCCCCCCAGGTGAACAGTCAGGTTAATATTGTACATATAAATTTGTGTTAAATATGTTTGCAGATTAGTTATTTTTGGTATGAGGAATTAGGATTAAGGGAAAGAAATACATAAGACATATTATTTAAAAAGTGAATGTAGTGTTCAGCAGATTCTCAAGGATTTTTGTTTGTTTGTTTTGTTTTCCTTCCTCTAGATGGGGATAGTATTGCCCATAACCAGTCTAATATGGTTGTCCTAGCTCTGAATTTCTGAGAGCAGCTGCATATATCAGGGTTGATCATCTCACAATGTTGTTGTTAATATGCACATTATTCTCTTGGTTCTACTCTCTTTGCTCAGCATCAGATCCCATAAGTCATTCCTTGCTTCTATAGAGTCCAATCATTTATGGTTTCTTATAGAACAATAGCATTCCATAATATTCATATACTTGTTTAACCATTCTCCAATTGATGGGCATCCCCTCAATTCCTAATTCTTTGCCACTACAAAAAAGAGTTGCTATGAATATTTTGGAATATGTGGGACTTTTCCCATTTTTTAATAATTTCTTCTGCATATAGACCTAGAACTGGAATTGTTCGATCAAAGGGTATGAGCAGTTTTATTGCTCTTTGGGCATAGTTTCAGATTGCTCTCCAGAATGGTTGGTTCAGTTCACAATTTTCATTAACTTCTAACTGAAATTTATCCTTTCCTTCTGTTCTGAATAAAGGCAGAAAAAAATCTGTGAAATGGTCCATGGACTTCACTAGATGGTCAAAGAAGATGATGACACAAAAGACTCAGAAATCCATATTTAAGGACTAGTATTTTTTTTACTTTCAGTTTTATTTCCACTATTATGCTAATCTAATTGATGTATCCATTATGATTTTATTATGGTACATGGTATGAGATGTAGGTATATACCAATTTCTGAAAAATTACTTTTCAGTTCCTCAGGAATTTTTGTCAAAAATCCTTACTTCTCATAACTGGGGTCTTTGGGTTTATTATTTTTTAGTTCCACCATTATTATTTTTTAGTTCAGTGACATCCTGTGTAGTTCTTTAAATACTCTCATGTAGTGTTTTCTACTCAGTAGGTAAATTAGATCAATGAATAGATATAGATAGATAAATGGATAGATCATTTATTAAATGTTTACCATGTGCCACACATTTTCCTAACTGTTGAGATACAAATATAAGCTAGAAAGATAGTGTACTTTAAAGCTTCTCACATTCTTATGAGCAAAGAAAAACAAGGAGAGAAGTTGAAAAGTAGCGGGGATATAAGGAGGCTACTGAATGGAGGTTGTGAATCTGTTGAGGAAGAGAAGAGAGAAAATTAGAGGGATAAACTGTCTTATCAGTGAGGTAAAGTACAGTTGGGTCCTAATCAGAGTTACCAATCAGAAAATGTTGACTCATAACTGAGGTTTCAATAGGCATTTACTAAAAAAATGTTTTTGTTCAACTGAACTGAATTCTGAATTTAAAAAAATGGAAGTCATTTTAGAAACAATTTTTAAAAAAGTAATAGCTCTTATTAGTCAAAAATTCATTAGACATGCAACTAAACTATTTCTAGTTTAATATATGTTTTTAAAAGTATAAAGTATATATATATATATATCCCACAATTAGAAACAAAAACAAAAACAAAACAATTTGAAAATAATATGTCATTTATAATTATGGATAGCATGTAGGTAGTGAGTAGTGTGATTCTTTTTCAGTCCTCTGAACTCATAGCTTATTATTTCATTAATCAAATTTTTCAAGTCTTTCAAAGCTGCTATTTTCTTTATAACACCCTTGTCATTATGTGGATTGTTCTACTTCACTAATTTTACTATGTGTCAAATAAAAATTACTCCTATTTTCCTCTGAAACTGTCCATGTCAGCATTTCTTATGGCACGATAATATTCCATCAGATTTTCATGCCACAATTTATTTAGTTATTCCTCAATAAGCAGCATCCTGCTAGTTTCCAGTTTTGTGCTACTAAGCAGTTGCTATTATTAATTTATTCATTCATTTGCTTGCTTGTTTTTCGGAACTTGATTCCTTCTTTTATCTTTAGAAATGGATCTAGTAATGGTATAGTTGAGATATAAGGTATAAAGAGTTGAATAACTTTTAGGACCTACTTGCAAATGGTTTTGTAGAATGACTGGAAGAATTCACAACTTGACTGACAGCATATTAGTGTGCTTATTTTCTGCCAGTCTCTTGAAAATTTGTCCATTTTGGGGTCAACTTTGCTAGTATGATTGATGTGAGAAGCAGAATGGTTTTATTTTTTATTTCTTTTTTCCAATTTATATTTTATTTTTCCAATTACATATTATGAAAAATTTTCAACATTTATCCACATGCATATGTATATTTATAAACTACATAATTTCATTCTACCCTCCCTTCCCACTTCCCTCACTTCAACAGCAAACAGTCTGGTGAATATGAAACATATACATTTGTGTTTACAGGTTAGTCATTTTCTGTTTGGAATTAGGAATAAGGTAAAAGAAAGGAATTAGGAGTATGGAAAAGAAAGAAAACCATGAATTAGGAAAGAAAAAACATAAGAGAAAATTTTTAAAAGTGAATATAGTGTTCATTCAGAGTCTGTAGATTTTGTTTTGTTTTGTTTTGTTTTCCTTTCTCTGGATGTGGATAGCATTATCCAAAACAGGTCTCCCAGGATTGTTCTAGCTCTCTGAACTGCTGAGAAGAGCTGCATCCATGAAAGGTTGATCAAATCACAGTGCTTTTGTTAATGTGTACAAAGTTCTCTTCATTTTGCTCCTTTTTCTCAGCATCAATTACTGTAATTTGTTACATGGTTCTCTAGAGTCCCACCACTCATGGCTTCTTATAGAAAAATATAGAACATTCATATGCCATAATTTGTTCAGTCATTCACCAATTTCCAATTTGCCACTACAAAAAAGAGCCACTATAAATTTTTATTTCTATTATTACTATTTAAAAATATTTTTCCGCCTTTTGGATTTCTTTAGAAAATTGCCTGTTCATATCCTTTGATCTTTTCTATTGAGAAAGGACTCAGTGTCATATATTTGAATCAATTATATATTTTTGATATGAATTCTTTTCCCAAGTTACTTGTTCTTATTCTAATTTTAAATTTATCATACATATGCAAAACCTTTTCAGTTTTATACACTCACAAATCAATTTATCTTATGTAATTTTATTACTTGCTTGTTATAAAGTTTTCCCCTATCCATAGATCTGAAAGGCAATTCCTTCCTTGCTCTTCTAATTTGCTTTGATTTCATTTCTTATGTCTAATTCATGTATCCATTATGATTTTATTAGGGTACATGGTATGAGATGTAGATATATACCAATTTCTGAAAAATTACTTTTCAGTTCCTCAGGAATTTTTGTCAAAAATCCTTACTTCTCATAACTAGGGTCTTTGGGTTTATCAAGCAACATAATATATTGGTCTCTTGCCTTTGTTTACTTAATCTGTACCATAGATAATATTATCTATTTTTAATAGTAGTATCAATTTATTTTAGTAATTACTACTTTGAAGTAGAAAGATCTCATACTGACTGATAATAGACATAATTTTTTTCATTATCCTTGAGATTCTTGATATATTTGTTATAAGCAAATAAATACATACATACATACATAATAAGCATTTCATTATCAGTTTTATCCCTTTACAAAATAATCCTTTGGTAGTTTGTTATGAAATTGAATAAGTACGTTAATTTAGGTCATATTGTTATTTTAGCATATGAATTTGTATACTAATGAACAAGTAATATTTCTTTTAATCTTTTAAGTTTATATTTCTTCAGAGTATTTAGGTTTATATATTGCCTGGATAAAACTGTAGATCAAATCTATCCAATTATTTTTTTACCATCTGTAGTTTATTCTGAATGGCATGCCTCTTTTTAAGTCTTTTTTTCTAAGTTGTATAGATAATATACAGGAATGATGATGATGATGATTACTATGGATTATTTTCATATTATACATTGCTCAAGTTATCAGTTATTTCTATTAATTTATGATTGACTCTTCAAAATTTCCTAAGTAGATTATCATGTCTTCTTCAAGTGGTAATTTATTGTGTTTCCTTTTTGTCTATAGTATTCCTTCAATTTCTCTTGCTGTCTTATTGCTATAATTATCATTTCTAGAACCATGTAAGTTAGTAGAGTTGACAATGGATATCCTTGCTTTGTTCCTTGGTATTACTGAAAAAGTCTCTAATTTTTCTTATGCCACATAATGCTTCTTCATAGTTTCTGATAGATATTACTGACTACAAATAAAGAGAGGTCTATTTACTTGTATGCTTTTTAGTGGTTTTTTTAAAAGTTCACTTAACACAATGGGGTTAATTGACTTGCCTAAGGTCACACAGCTATGTAATTATTAAGTGTCTGAATTCAGGTCCTCCTGACTCCAGGGTTGGTGCTCTAGCCACTGTACCACCTAGCTGTGCCTAATGTGTTTTTTTTTAATAGAAAAGAATGATGGATTTAATCAGAAATCTTTTTTAGCATCTAATGATATACCTATTTTTTTATCTATATTATTAACATGACATTATATTTAATATTATGATATCCTCTAAATGATTTCTTCATGGTTGGAATCAAAACCATATTAGTAAATCATATTTATGTGACAAAGAAATTTGAAGGGTGCCTTCTTTTTTCTATAATTTTAAGTAGTTTACATAATATTGGAGTGAATTGTTCCTTGGATATTTGATGAAATTATCTGAAAATAAAGCTGGATCTAGAGAATTTTTGTTTATTTGTGTCATGTTGACCTTTTTACTAATACTGGATTATTTAAATAGTCATTTTTTTTGTTAAGGTAATATTATTTTAAAATTATCCATTTCCTCTAATTATCAGTTTTATTGACAAATAATGGGAAAATTATTTTTTATATTTCCTTTATTTTTTCTTCTATTATTGTGAATTCTCCTTTTTTAATTTTTAGGCTTTTTTCTCTATTTAAAAATAAATCACATTAGCTATCTGAATATATAATACCCACTTAAAACTTCTAGATTTATCAGTTTATTTTGGTTTACTTTTATTAATTTTTTTCATTTTCAGAATTTTTGTTTACTATAAGTTTAGGGGGGTTGTTTTATTGTTGAGTTGCAAGTTTGTTTCTTTTAAATTAGTTGCATTCGCAATTCATTGATTTAATTTCATTTTTTTAACTAAGAAAAAGCATTGAGATATAACTTTGTCATTAAGAAATGTTTTAGCTTCATCCCTTAAGTTTTGTTGTGTTGGGTCATTATTGTCCTTTTCTTGGATGGATTTTTAAAATTACTTCTATAACTTGTTTTTTGGCCCATTGAACCTGGAGAATTATTTTAGTTTCTAATTATTTTAAAAATTCTTTTAAGAGCCCTTTATAGGAGAGATATTTTAACTACATAATGATTAGTCTATATTTAGTATATTTGTGTTTTTTATGTTTGATGATGGTTTTATGCCATAGAACACAATTTTGGTAAAAGTGCCATTTATAGGTAAGAACTATGTAAATTCTCTACTAATTTCATTCATTTATCATGAGGGATTTGATATCTTTAATTTTCAACAAGTCATTAATTTCATTCTTATTTATTTTTATTTTATTAGATTCTTGTCAATCTGAAAGCATTACATTGAGTCTCTCACTAATACTCTTACTATTTAAATTTTATTATTAATTAGTATCTATTATTACTACTTGGTGTATATGTGTGTGTGTGTGTCAGTGCACATATAATATTAATATTGATTCATTATCTATGAGGCCTTTAAATATAATTTCCTTTGAAGAAAAAATAGATTGTATTACATAGATGGTAGATTCTAAAACATTCTGTTATCCTCTTCTATTTTATTAGTAAGTTTATTCCATTAACATTCATGGTTATGTTTCTTATTTAAATTATGTCTCATCCTCCATCCTATTCTCTTGCACCTTTTTCTCTTTTTATTCCCATTTCCTTCTTCAAAATAAAACGATGGGAAGAGAGAGGAAGTTAACCTGACACATTATTTACAAATGTGGTCTTTCTGGTGATCTTTCTCCTCTCTTTGCCTTACCCTTAATCAAAGGATTTTACTCTTTCTCCCCCTCCCTTTGACATTCCCTTTACATTCCTCTCTCCATCATTTGAATTTTTTAATAGTGAAAAAACTCTTTACATATCCTATCTTCTCATTAATTCTCTCTCACCAGTGACCCTGTCTTCACTTATTACCATTCTGAGTTTATGTAATTCTATACAAAGACATTTATGATGTGTATGTGTGCATGGGTATAATTATATTCAATCTGTCCTTATCTGTTCAAGTGAAAGTAAGGGTATTAGGATGCCAATACTCTTGGTATTATGTACCTCTCTTATATGAAAGAGATTTCTGTTTTCTTTCTCTGTTACTTTCTGATATCATCTCCTGTCATTTCCTTTCACCCTCTCCCTTCTTATAAGTCTATTAAAGCAGAATAAAATCATTCTTAGATTCTTTGTCATTTTTATCTTTCTCCATGACCATTAAAGATATCAGTATTCTAGGAAGACATTTGTTTCTTATTCTCTTATCAACAAGTAAACAAAGGAGCCCTACATATTTCTTAAGAAAAAGCATACCTTTGAATGTGTCCCTTGACTCCACTGTTTCTATCTCAAGATGATTAATTAGTTCTGACCTTTACATTGGAAATGCTTAAATAATATGTATTTTCATTAAAAATACATTTTCCCTTGTGGTATTTTAGTTAATTTTTTTTCCTGATCAGTTATTCTTTATTATTAGCCTTTTTTTAACCTTATGGAATAGCAGATTCCAAGCTCTTCTCTTATATAAGGTAGTAACTAACAAATCTTGTGTGATTCTTATTGTGGTTACACAATTTAAATCTCTTTTTGACTGCATGTAATATTTCTAATTGGTCTTAGAGGTTCTGAGTTTTGAGTATGATATAGCTGTGAGCTTTCATTTTGGGATTTCTTTCAGGAAGGGACTGCTGGATTTCACTTCTTACTTTGCTCTTTGGTTCTAAAAATTATGAAGAATCTTCATTTACAATTAAATGAAATATGATATTAGGTTTTTCTCTTTAATTCTGAATTTCAGGCAGTTCACTAATTCTCACATTATATCTCTGATGTATCTTCCATGTCAGTTGATTTTATATTATATTTCTTACATTTATTTCCTTTTTTATTTATTTTGTTTTGGTATTTTTTGTTGCCTCATTGGTTTATTGTTTTCTCTTTGGCTCATATTCATTTTAAACACATTCAATACTTCATTGAAGTTTTCCACTATCTGGTCTTACAAACATTTCTTTTGCCATTCTTTTCTCCCTATTTATTCCATTTTGTATCCCATTTCATTCCTTCAAGGTAAACTTTTAATGTGTAGATAGAACTTTTCTTGATCTCTTAGACTTTTGCTGAACTTGTGATATCATTCTCTTCACGGTCCACCCTCTTAGGATCTTCAGTCTTTGTAGTCTCTTATTTTCCTTGGTTTGTACATTTCTTTTGCCATTGGACTACTTTATTTTTTGAATAGGTCTATTTTGTGCCATATATTTAAGATATTTTTATATTTTATGATTTAGGGTACCTGTAGAATTCTGATTCTTCTGTGTAATGCTATGATGGATGTATGAGTGTGTGTGTGTGTGTGTGTGTGTATAGAGGATCTTTGGATGACTCTCCTTATTTTGTATATTAATGATGCATATCAGGGTTTTCCTGAGGTTTCCAGAGTAGATATATAAAGCAACTAGTGACATTCTGGATAGACTTTTGGACTTTGATTCAGAAATGCTTGACTTTGAGTCCTGCCTTAGACACCTGTACTAGCTGTGTTATTCTGGGCAAGTCACTCAAATTCTCTCAGTCACACTTTTTTTTTCTTTTTTCCCCCCATTTATTTATTTGTTTTCTTGCTTATTTATGTCCATTCATATGCATGTGCATATTTTTAAATTACAAATTTCTTTCCACCCTCCCCTCCCACACCCCACACCCCACCTCACTTCAGTGGTGAACAGTCAGTTTAGCATTGTACATACCGATATTGATAAATGTTTACAGAAGTCACACTTCCCTGATCTATAAAATCAGTTTAATAATATTATCTATCAGGGCTGCTAGATGGCACAGTGGATAGAGCATTGGCCCTGGAGTCAGAAGGACCTGAGTTCAAATTCAAATCCAATCTTTATAACGTATTTGTTGTGTGACCCTGGAAAAGTATCTTAACTTTATGACTCCTAAGCAATTATCTAATACAAAATTGCAGAGAAAAAATACTTTGTATTAGTAGACAAATTTCCTCACTAGGCGCTCCCTTGCCAATGAAACCACAGGTCCAAAGCCCCTTCAAAAATCAATATAATTTTGACCAACACATATCCAGTAAACATCCACTATGTACAAAACACTGCCCTAAATTTGGTTGATGTCACAAAGAAAGATAAGATGTATTTGATGATCCAAAAATGCTTATAAATAGGACTTCACATTTTAAAGAAAGACAGATTTCTTGCCCTTCATTTTAAAGAGGGCAGAATATAAACTCAGTGGTTGATTAATCAGTTTTTAAGTAGAATCTTAAGTTCCATGGCATCCAGAAAAACTGGAATACGAATACATTTTTGTTGCAATTATGAACTGATTTAACCATTTTGGAAAGCAATTTGGAACTATGCTCAAATGGCTATAAGACTGTCCATACTCTTTGATTCAGATATACTTCTGCTAGCTCAGTGATCCAAAGAAATTTTAAACAAGGAAAACATCTATTTTCACAAAAAATATTTGTAGTACCTTTTTTAGTAGTGGTTAAGAATTGGAAATCAAGGGGATGCTCATCAATTGAGGAATGACTAAATAAATTGTGGTTTATGATTGTGATGGAATATTATTGTGATAAAAAGCATGATTTCAGAAAAACCTGGTAAAATTTACATGAGCTAATGCAAATTGAAATGATAAGAACCAGAACATTGTATTCAGCAGGAGCAATATCGTACAATGTAGAACTGTGAATGACTACTTTCTCAATACATTGATCCAAGACAATCCCAAAGAACTCATGATGAAGCATGCTATCCACCTCTAAAGAAAGAACTGATGTTTTCTTAGTACACACCAAATACCAAATCATAATCATTCACTTTTTTATGTTTGAGTGTTTTTTTTTACAAAATGAATAATATGGGAATATTTAATATGATTACACATGCATGCCATATCGGATTACTCAGGCAGAGAGGAGGGAGGAGGACACATGATCTGTAATTCAGAACTTTAAAAAAATGCAAAAATTGTTTTAACATGTAATTGGGGAAAATAAAATATTTTTTTAAAAATGTAAATACCATGAAGGCAGGGACAGTCTCACTTTTATAACTGTATCTCCAGTGCATAGTATACTGTAGATATTAAGTGCTTAAAAAATACTTGACTGATTTCCTTATATGAGTTCAATTAAAAAGACAATAGCCAAATAAATATGTTTAAAGGAATGCAGGAAAAAAACAAGGGTCTAAATAAACATTAATATTTTAATAGAACTTAAAAACATAAATTATTCAATTTTTCAATAGCAATTAGCAATAAGACTAAAGATAGTGAATGAATGTCACTTATGGGAGATGAGTTTTATAGGTGACTTACATAGATAGTTATTTTCCATTTCTCAGAATTAATTTCAAATTATACTATTTTGGTATTCCTTGCATATTCAACCAAGAAAAGAAAGTCTACATTTAAATGGAATTAAAGAGTCTGACTTGCCCACAAAAGCTAGGGAATTAGTATTGTAAAGGCTAAAAATCCACCCTGCAGGTTAGCTTTCTTGCCTTAATACATGCTACTGTGACTTCTTTCTTCTCTGTGTTACATACTTAAGTTTGAAGTGAGACAGGTCATATTCTCAGCTGTGACTAAGAATGATTTTGCTTTTGAGGATTGCACACAGATACACGAGGGTAAATTTTCAAAGGTGTATACAAGGTTTAACAGCTGTCATCCAAGTCAATTTAGGAAGCATGGAAAACCATTGTGCAGTGCTTCTCCATTGAAAAATGTCTTTCTTTGACAATTATATTGTTCATCCCTGGCTTTAGGGATTATTTGCTTTGATGAAAGAGAGAAAAATTAAATAATTGTACATATATAATGGAAATAATGGGAAAAGTATGAAATTCCACTTGGGATGAAATTTATTTAGGATGGTTAGAAAAAACATAGATATACCCACAAATCCAAAAGACCAGAACCATATGATGGACCATATCCAATAACTATTATTATCTTACAAAACCTCTAAGTTGAAAGGGGCCTCAGGACCAGATAATCCCATCTCCACTTACATATGAATCTCTTCTATAAGATATCTAAGGAATGGTCATCCAGTCTTTCCCAGGAGATGTTTGAACAGGAATCTTGGTACTAATTAAGTCAATAGATTAATAAATATTAAACACTGCAGTGCTGGGATTTCAAAGAAAGGCAAAAAGATAGCTTCTGCCCTCAAGAAGTTTATTATCTAACTGGGGAAGTATATAGGGGGGTGGTTACTCTAATGGGAGAAAAAACTAGGGGAAAGAGTACTGCACCAGGAATCTGGAAAGACTGATCTTCCTGTGTTCAAATCCAGCCTTAAATATATACTAGTTGTCTGACCCTGGGCAAATCACTTAACCCTATTTGCTTCAGCTCTCTCTCTAAAAATGAATTGGAAAAATGGAAAATCACTTCAGTATCTTTGCCAAGGAAAACCTCAAATGGGGTTCAATTGGATACAACTGAAAAATAAGAACAAAACTTGAATGGAAGGATGTGGAAGATCAGAGGAGTACAGTTAAATGAGAAAAGATACAATAGCTGTTCTTCTGGGAGAAACTCTCCAAAATCTAGTGATGTTCATCTCTGCAATCAGATAGAGGAAGGGTTTGGGGGTACTGAAGAAATATGAATTTCAGAGATGATACGATCTTGCATGATGATTAATTTCTAGAGATTTTGATTAAATCCAGGAGAACAACTTGATGTGAAGTGATGAGGGACACAAAATGATGAGATGGCAATTCTAGGTTCACTCTTTAAATGAACGATTTGGAGGGAGATTCCAGTATCCATCCTTTAGCCTCTCTAATCAGGTCACAGGTGTTGATGTTTCACCTTCATTCTTGAATTATCAAGGAGGTGATGCCATCCATCGCAAGCACATGATTTGAATTTGAGTGAGGGAGTTGCTGTGCTACATCACCAGCCTCACTTTCTCCTTTGGAGTCATCTGGATCCAGTGGTGAGATATTTATTAGGGTAACTGGAGAAGACCCTGGATGCAAGGCTTAAAGGTAAAGTGACTTGCCCAAGATCACACAGCTAGTAATTGTCAGTTGTCTGAGGTTGGCTTCAAACTCCTGTCCTCCTTACTTCAAGACCAGTGCTCTATAATCTGTGCCACCTGTGCCCTGGTACACAGATGTTAGGGGGTACTGAGGAGCTATGAGTTTCATAGTTAATATGATCTTTGAGGGTGATGAGTTTCTGGAGACCATTAAAGGTCCAGGAGAGCAGTAGGGGAAGCAATGAGCTTAATATGGTGTCTGGCACATTATAGAAGTTTAATAAATAATTATTATATGACTATTAAATAACCACACAATTCAGCTGATCAAATGGCAAGATCTTGGGTCTTTTCATCATTTTCTAAATACTCTCTACCTTATCAGTGTCCTACACAAAATATATATGCTCGAAATGAAACCAGTTCTCAAAGTATGGTCTGATCAAGATGGAGAAGATCGGGAGCAACACCTTCCTAGTCCTAAACACTATATATAATTTGACAATTTAAGATTGATTGTATTAGCTTTCTGGGCTTCCAGATCACAGTTTTGACTGATTCACTATGAACTTATAGTCCACTCAATTTCCTAGATGACTCAGATTAAGTGGGTGTTTCTATGAAGAAAAGTGGGAGAAAGAGAAGGGTAAAAATTGCTAGGGACATTGCTGGAGGAGAAGAGTACTGGTGAGGCTCTTCCCCAATTTCATTTACTATGAGACTGCTTAGACTCCATCTGTGGCATCCCCATTGGAAAGAGCTGCCAGGAGGACTGCCCTTCTCTACTCCTTTCCCTTCCTACCTGTTCTAGAGCCTAGACTTTCCAAATCCCATCGAAGGATCTTATTGCTATTGAATCATTTAAGATTTCTACTTATTTTGTTAATTTGAATATTATATTTTTGTAGATAAATATGTGTATATATATAGTTTTTATACTCTTAGTTTTTCTTGAATAAAATTATGAATAGTAACATTTAATCATTCTTTGTAGCTCCTCTTTGTCAGGATTTTTCTTCTTTTTGTTAGTTTGATTTTCCTTTGTGTCTCTATAATCAGATTAGATAAGAGGATTAGTGATATTTTTTCTTTTTACTATTTCCTTCTATTTTTATGATTTCTCTTTTTTGCACTTTTTTGGATTTTCTAATTTCTTGATCTAGATTTGTAAAATTGCATTCTCAATTCTTTCATTCTTTCTTTAAAAAAAATTATCTGTTTACAGTGAGATAATTTTTTTCTAAAAAGTACTTCAGTGGCATCCCAGAGATAGATTTATATATATCTTATCTCATCATTATCAGTTTTTCACATAGTTTTTAACTGTTGACTCATTCATTATATAAGATGCCATTATCACATGTCCATTCAGATCCATATATTTTGTATTCCTGTATTAAAAGGAGATTTATGGGGTGGCCAGAAGGATTTGGACTTCCTCTGATGTGAGAGCTTGCCAAGCACTTTCAGGGCTGCTCATCTACCTTTAATATTCACTTTCACCCACTTCCAAGAAGTTATAACATGCACAGTGGCAATATCAGCCCTGGTAAGACCATCTTGGCAGATAGGTTTAACCAGGTTGAGGCTAAGTGACAGACCTCAAATTTGCCAGTGAGTTAAAGAGATGTTCATTTTCCCTAATAGAATGGGTAGATGGGAATAATTTCTTCCAAAAGCCTTGAAGGTAGTTGAAGCAGGCACAGTGGAGCATTTAGAACTTGGTCAAGCACTGAAGACACCAAGGTCATCCATTGCATTCTGGGTCATTATCACTCATCTTGACTTTTGTCCTTCTACTGAACTTCAATGATTCAGGAAGAAAAATTGATGTTGAGGATTTTTTGTATTTCTGCCTCTCATAAATCCAATTAATGTGCAAGTCATTTGCCTTCTTCAAAAAAAATATGAACAACAATTAAATGAACTTTGGGGAGAATTTGGAAAAGAGTCATATAGGATAGGTGGGTGGATTGTGTTATGCATGATTGGAGGGAATATCTAAATCCATGAAATCAGAGATACATTTGAGATTTGAGTATACTTATGGATTGTGAATTATGGTTAATAGTTTTTATTTAATATTTTTGTGTTTATATTTATTTTAATATTTTATTATTTATTCATATTTTCTCTTTGATGCAGTATATGGTTTATTTTTGTAAAGATACCTTCTGATCTTAGGAAATATCCTTCAATTGAAAAGATATTGTAAACCTTTAATTTTTCATTTCTCTAATGGTATGTTCTATATTTACCCTTTCAAGGGTGAGGAACAGGGAATTTGATAGATTTATTCAACTCTGAGATGAGGACATTAATTGACTACAATCATTTGGTCATTGTCTATGTATTTTTACATTTCCCTGTGACTAAATATTATGCCAATTAGATGCATATATTTTTAATATTTTTTTTGTTTTGTTACTTGTTATATTTTTAGTATAATAGTTTAGCTTTTTATTTTTCAATGTTTATTTTTATTTTTCCTTTGCCTGGTTGATAGCATAATTGTAACTCCTGATTTTTCTTAGGATCACCTGAACCAAGGTTTCATTTTTGTCTTATATGTGTCTATTTTATTTTGAGAGGAATCATATTTCAGTGTATAGAAAGTTGGCCTTTGAGTCAGAAAGATATAGGATCAAGTCTTTCTTTCATCATATAATAGCCATGTAACTCTGAGCAAATCCCTTAATCTCTCAATGCCCCCATTTAACACTCTAAGGTTGTAAGTTGAAGAAAAGGTACAGTCCTGAATTGGTAGGAGATATTTTCTCTTTCAAGTTTCCCTTAACTAATGAAATCACAGGTCCAGTCTCTATCTCCCCTTATTTTTTAAGTGATTCTTACATTCAACAAATTGTTGGATCTTTTTCCTTATTCATTCAGCTATCTTTTTCATTTAATTTGACTCCACATTTAAGACTTAATTTTTAGATTGGTATTTTAATTCATTCATTTATTTCTTTTGGTATTGATTTTTAGCTCCTTTCTATTTTTTATATCAATTCCTTTTCTCTCTTAAACTATTATTTACATGTGTGATGCTTCTTACTCTCACAGTTTTCTGCATCTCATTCCAGACAACTTCTTTGACTTTACTCAAATTACTTCATCTTTCTCTTCAATTTTCTTAATTTCCTTTCCTCCATATCTACCATTTTGTCTCTCTCCTATTCCCATTCAAATAGATGTATGGTTTAAAATCTTCAGTCCTAATATCTCTGTCCTACTTAATATCTTAAGCTTAAAAAGCATTCTTGCGTGATTTCATTTCTAAGAATTTAAGTTATCATCCTTCCTATTTCTATCCTATTTTACTCTGTTATAAATTCTAGTTTTCTATTCATGTCGTTATCTATACATGATCTTTATCCTATGTCCTCCATGATGGGTATTAGTTCTGGATTATTAAAAATATACCCCTTTATAATTTCTATTTCTATAATTGTATATCTATGGTTCTTATCTTCTTTTTCATTAACTTGCTTGTTTATTTATCTGTTGGACTTCTGATAGACTTCACTTTTATAAATCAGTTTGTGCAGGAAGAAATAGAATATGGTCAGAATCACTGCATATCCTCAGTTATGTAACTTAGTTTTACTCTTAACATGACACGATCATTCAACCCTCTTGAGCCCAGTATATCTTACTAGTAGATTTATTTCTCTCCCTAACATCCCAGGTGCCACCATTCCTTAGCAATTCATACATTCCCTCTCTTTGGGGAGGGGTGTGAGATGAATTTATTGGAAGCACAGCTCTTGAACAGTGTGATTGAGATACACATTCATTCTAAACAAAATCCATTATGAAGCCCCTTATCTTTTCTTGCCTCTCACACCCCATTCTATTGGAATAGTTTTTCAAATTTTCATTCCCCATTCTTGCCTAAAACAAGTCACTTCCCTTTCTAATCATTTCCTTTTCCCATAGCTCGACAGCATAGGTACAATATTGAAAAAAAAAACTATATTCCTTTCTCCAACAACCTCAGTCAGTTAAAACAATATATAAATGAAAGATTCAATTATTTTCCAATCTTGTATAAACTACTTTATAAGGATTTTACTTTCTGCTCACAACTCTGAGTCATATTATATTAATTATGTAAAAATACTATGTTTTTTTTTAAAAGGACTATGTCTTTTCTCTTTTTCTCTTTTTGTCGTTTGCTATTAAGTTCCTTGAAAAGACTGTCTGTAAAAGGTGCCTTTACTTTCTCTACTCTCATTCCCTTAATACTGTAAAATCCAGCTTTTGATTTTATTTTAGGTATGTGAATGGTTCAGGATAGAAGGTAGGAACTGAAATCAGGAAGACCTGAATTCATATCCAACATCAAAAATTTATTAGATGTGTCACCCTGGCCAAGTCATTTATTCTCTATTTGTTTATTTACTCTCTATTTTGTTTATTTCAACTATACAATGAAGTTACTTTCAGTACCTTGCAAGGTTGTTGTGAGAATCAAATGAGATAATATTTATAAAGGTCTTACACAAGTCCTGGAATATAGTAAGTCCTAAATAAATTCTTTTTCTTTTTCTTTTCTTTCTTCTAACCTTTATCATTCCCTAGAAATGGTTCCCTCAGATATTACCAATAAGCTCTTTGCTATCAAATTCAATGATCTTTTCTCAGTCCTCATTCTTCTTGATGCAACCCTGTCCCAAAAGCCTTTGACACTGATGATCATACTCTCCTCCTTGATATTATCTTCTTTCTAGGTTTACAAGACCTCTCTCTTCCAGTAATCTTTCTCCCTATCAGATTGTTCCTTTTCTATCCCCTTTGTTGAGTCCTCATCCAGATCATGGTCCCAAAGAGTACTGTCCTGGGCCTTCTTCTCTTCTCTTTTTATCCTATTTCACTTTGGAGCTTGACTCCTGTGGATTTAATTATCCTCTCCATAATGAATATTCTCCAATCTATTAGTGCCTGCCCCAGCTTCTTCTGATCTCCAATTTCACATCTCCAACCATCTTTCAGACATCTTAAACTAAAAAGTCTAGTAGAGATCTTAAAATCAACATTTCCAAAAAGGAACTTCTTGTTCCTCCAAATTTTTACCATTTCCTGTCTTCACCATTACTGTTGAGGGTGGATACCATCCTTCTAATTTCTCGGGTTCCCAACCTAGGAGTTAGTCTTGATTCTTCACTATTTTTCACTCTCTACATCCAAGCTGCAGTCAAGGTCTGTCAGTTTCACTTTTGCAGCATCACTTGATGTCGCTCTCTTCTCAGACACTAATACCATTCTGGGATGGACCCCCCATGCCCCACACCTTGTTTATTAAAATACTCTCTGGTAGATCTATTTAACTTGAGTCTCTATACCCCACCCCCCAAACCACTAATAATTTCCTAAAATTGAGGTCTGATATTTTGCCCTTCTATTCAATAAATTCAAATGACTTTTATCTCCACAGATGCTAGGAAATTGTTCTACTTCCTTTCAGTTGGCAGATCTCCCTTTCCTTTAGGATGATGTGGACAAAGTGTAGTGTGGATTCATTTTTGGAAATGGATTAGATTAGCTGGCAACTAAAATTAGTTCTAATGCTAAAATATCTAAAACTCTGTGATTCATTAGGATATGCCAGCCTTCTTTCATCTATTTATAAATTTTACATTCTAAGATCTGATAATTTTCAGACTAGTACTAGATCCAGGTGTTTTCCTCTAGCATACAGTTTCTTTACACTATGTAAAGTTAGCAAAAATAATTTCTAGTCTACTATAAAAAAAGAAATCAATTTCACTAGAACAAGCTAAAAATTTTAGAACAAATGATATTTCTTTTCCCCAAATTTAGGATGTAACCATAGAAGACAGATACCTCCTGATGTGAAGAGCTAATCTGATAAGGTTCACAGTGCTTCTAAAATAATATTTTAAGTTTATTATAAGATCATTAACCCTGACAGATCAACATTTTGCTCACTTAAGTTTCTAAAATACTTAAAGTGATCCAATGCATTAGAAGTGATCCAAGACCTTAAGATGTACTTTTCCTCTATATTTTCCTTACCTTACCCAAAGCTACATTGCCATTTTGTGGTAGAAGCAGAAATCTGCAGTCTTTTCCTACATTGATCTACCATTCATTATGCCTTTTTTTCCCCTTTGAAAATTTTCAATAGTGATAGAGAAGGAATTGCTGACAAAAATGGCAATGGATTAATACTATTTCCAGTAATTTCTTTTTTTTTCACAAGGCAATGGAGTTTTAAGTGACTTGCCCAAGGCCACACAGCTAAGTAATTATTAAGTGTCTGAGGTGGGGTTTGAACTCAGGTACTCCTGACTCTAGGACTGGTGCTCTATTCACTGCACCACCTAGTTGCCTCTATTTCCAGTCATTTCACTAAAATTAACATATACCCATACCCTTGAATAATATTCTCATCCATGTTATAACTTTTCCAATGAAGTTGGGGTCACTTTACATTTTCCTGTAGAAGTTTAGTTTCATATCTGTTCACACCCCTTTCTAAAACATTTAAATATTTTTTGCTAACTCTGGTTTTTCCCCGATATTTGGAAACTACTTTCCCCCCACCATTATAATTGTAGTCACAGAATCAAAGAAGCTTGGAGTTGGCAAAGATCTCAGGGATCAATGCATGATCAAGCAACCTTTCCACAAAATTTTTCTCAAATCTTTGCTCAAAGGAAGTAAGAGGGAATTCACTTCCATAGGTAACCTGTTTCACTGATAGTCCCTCAAATACTTAAATGAAAGTTATCAAGTCCCTTGAAATGTTTTTATAGGCCCAATAGCCTTTCATAGTCATATCCCTTTTATATAAATACATTTCAGCATCATGTTTTTGAACTGAAAGAAAATAAAATTTTAAGTTCATAAGTAATGAGCAAAAATCTCATCAAGATATTTTACCAATTACGTTTTGGAAAATCAGTCAATTAGTCCTGGTGATGATAACAGCTTATTAAAATGCTTGTGACCTAAAGTCTATCCAGATAGTTGGATTCATGCAATAACATCAAATGCATCCTGACATTTTTTGAAATTCTTACTTATTTTTAAGTAGTAGAAAAAAAAGATTTAATTTGATATTAAAATTTCAAATTTCTCTATCAAGGAAAAATTGGAATTCCTCTATTAATATTCCTGATTAGGTATCTTCATGGAATCTTGAAGTAAGAAAGAGGATTTGTTATTGTTTAACATTAAATCTGATTTTATAGTTATTAAAAAGATTTAAATAATTCTTCCAAATTGTAAAAAAAAAGAGTTGACAAGGTAATAATGTAGTTCAGTGATCACTGGGAATAATCAGAGAAAAATGAGACTAGTTAAATAGAGTTGGCCTGATCCACATATACATAGTAAAGAAAAGCCAAGAACCTCAAAACTTTACATCAACTTTTTTCAAACAATAAAGGCAAACTCTTTGTTCCTCAGTTGACCTTTGGTGCCACACTTCAGCCTGCAGGTGAATTATTAACTCCCAAATAAAAGGAGATTTATAATGGCAATTGTGTTCTAACCTTCATTTAGAAGAACCTAAACTGCATTGCTATCATAAAGACTTCTAAAAAAGTTGGTAGGCAAAATTATCATTTATGTCATTTGGTACCTGGAGGCAAAATTTAAAACAATTATTTGTGAATACTAGAAAGACATGATCCCTCAGCCTTCTCATCAATAATACAGCTCCAAATTGATGTGAAATGAAAGGACCTTCTAGGGTTCCCAATTAAAGGCAATAAATGATATGATCTGCCTTCTCTTTCTCCTTTTCCCTGAACACAGAGCTTAGAAATCATACATTTTAGTCTTCTGGCAGTTATGTATTAAAATGTCCCCCTTGTTTATACAAACTGATATTCATTTCCCAGTTTATCCCTTTATAGAGAATAAATAAGTGAAATTCATATGCAACCCAGAGCCCACTGGAGCTGTCAGCTGTAGTGTTTGTCATATTTCAATCAAAGCCCAAGCCAGCCAGCCATCTCTATACTGCATAGTCCCCACATACTCAAGGACCAGAATTAATGAATTAGCTATTGATTAAATTCCACTCTAGCAAATCCACCATGGCAAATAAATGAACTACCCAGGTCACGTGTAGGCCATGGCCAGACATGTCCGGGCAATCGATCCGTAGTTAGTATTCATTTGGGATATAAGAACAGCTGATGATAATATGACAAGTAGGGAGGAGGTGATATAGAAAGGTAACTGGGTCTGAATAAAGGGATGATAAGCTGAAAGGATACTTTTTTAATATTCATTATGCTTTGACATTTTTCTTGTTTGTATATAGCAGAAATATAACTAGTTTTTTTATTTTTTGCTTTGTTTTGTCTTTTTTGCTAAAACTAACAAAAAATAAAATGTAAATCAAAGATGAGAAACAGAATTGAGTTATTATTAAACAAACTTGATTACAGCTATAGATGTGGTTCCCAAAATAGCCAGCTGAGTATTACTCAACAATTATATTTTACCAAAATTAAAATGGAATCTAAGAAGACAATAGCATATAATGGGAGTAGGGTAAATTTAGAGTTTGTATTCTGATCCTATCACTTCTTGTGTAATTTTGGTTATATCACTTTATTCTTTTGGCCCTTAGTTTCCTCTTTTGCACAATGAAGAGATTTAGCTAGATTAATAATAATTATTATTATTATCACTTATATAGCACCTACTATGTGCTAAGGACAGCTCAGTGGTACAGTGGTTAAAGCATTGACCCAGAAGTCAGAAGGATCTGAGTTCAAATATAACCTCATGTGACATAACATGTGACACTTTCTAGCTGTGTGACTTTGGGCAAGTCACTTAACCCTGACTGCCTAGCATCCAGGAACATCTCCAGTCATCCTGATTCATATCTGATTTTTGGACCCAGATGACTCTGGAGGACAAAGTGATACCAGTGACTTAGAGCATCATCCCCTCACTCAAATCTAGTTCATGTGCAAGTCAAGGTATCACCTTCCTGATGCATGGTCTTCTTTGAGAATGAAAGACAAATAGCAACTATGTTCTAGTTACTGTGCAAAATATGTTAGAAATATTGATTCATTACTCAAAGCAACCCCAAGCATTATCACCCCCATTATACAGATGGGGAAACTGAGGAAAATAGAAGTTAAATGATTTGCCTAGTGCAGTAAGTGTCTGAGGTTGAGTGTGAACTCAGATCTTTTTGATTCCAGGCCTCAGTACTCTAGCTACTGTAACACCAGATTACCTCTAAGGCCCCCTCTAGCTTAAATCTATAAGTTTTTGATTTTATAAGAATGAACCATAAAAAAGAAATCAAGCCGAGGGATATGGAAGTAAATTCAATTAATTGGCATTTTCCTGAAGGTTTTCACACTTGATTTTATTTGTTGTTAAAATCAAAAGAGACCCCACTCCCACCCCAACAGAAGCATAGCTAACAAGTACACACTGCCAGAAGTGTAATGAAATTACACCAACAATAACATGCACACAGGAGGCTAACTGCTTTAGTGTTTGGTGTAATTTGGATAAATGGCTTGGCAGCCTCTACTTGCTAGTTATAGTCAAGCCTCTGGAAAGCATAGTTTCACACTCATAGATCTTTTGAAGTAAAAGAAGTCATTGCATGCCAATATCTGGCTGTGGCTCCCTTTTGCCAGTCTTATTCTGATTTTGCTACTGAAAAAATTGCCAATAGCTCCAGGAGAAAGGCAAATACTTATGCATTTGTATACACATAAACATCTCTCTCTCTCTCTCTCTCTCTCTCTCTATATATATATATATATATATATATATATATGCATGTGTGTATGTGTGTACATATCAGAGACAGAGAGAGAGAGAGAGAGAGAGAGAGAGAGAGAGAGAGAGAGAGAGAAAGAGAGAGAGAGAGAAAGTTTTTAGGAGGCCAGGTTTTTTAGAGATAGTTTAAAGAATCACAGAAACAGAGATGCACTGAATATTAGAGCTAAAAGAAGATCATAAATCATTTACTCCAATCCTTTCTCTTCATAAATGGCATAACTAAAGTCTGGAGAATATAAATGATTTGCTCAAGGTAAAAAGACCTGGATGAAACTAAAACTTGGTTCTTTCTGATTCTCTCTTTATTGCTGTGACATGGAAGTCCATTATTACTGTTCACAGGAATGTGCCTTTCATGTCCCTGCCAGTCTCTATTTAACATTCTAAATTAATAATAATTATTCTTGTAAAATATTATGGTATTTTAAAAATAAAGTTCCCAACTTCAATAAATCTGCATTCTTAAAGGAACATTAAAGGTTGATTCTTCTAAATATCACCAATAAAATCAAATGCTTTGAAACTGAATTCCATATTCTTTTGTAGGGGAGGGAAGTGAAACAAGGTAGTGAAGTAGATAGCACAGTGGCTATTACGTCAGGAGACTTGAGTTCAAATTTGACTTTAGACACTTACTAGTTATGTAGTCCTGGTCAAATTTCTTATGTTCTGTTTGTCTCAGTTTCCTCACTTGCAAAATGGGGATAATAAAAGTACCTATTTTGCAAGAATGCTGTTGAGGATCAACTGAGCTAATATTTATAATGTACTTTACAAACATTGAAGTGATATATAAATGTTAGCTTTTATTTTGCATTGTGAAGTCAATGGAATAAAAAAAATCTTAATTTTCCTTCATATCCCACATAACTAGCTATAAGTCATTTATAAGAAAAATTGTCCTGGATAGGAAATGGAAAATTAAGAGCTTTAGTCAACTCTTTGTGTCTTCTACTGGACTATTTGTATTGTGGCTTAATCATAGGTAGTAAAAGAAATGTTGCAAGTTACTAATCAGTTGTACTACAAATTAGGTTGAGATTATTTGGCTGTTTGAGGACAAGGAACAAAGGCAATGGATGGCAGATACCTCCACTGTTGTATTATGGTGGGGTGGATGGGGTGAGTCTTACTGGATAGATTGATGGAGTCATTAATTTGGATCTTGTATTGCCTTATAGGATGTTTGTGCATTTTCACATAATCAATCCTCCCATATTGTTTAGTTCTATCTCTATCCTACGGTCACACTACTGACTTCTTATATTAAGATTCTCAGTCAGAGATTTGAGAGATTCACATATGGCCTAGAATCCAGGTTACATAATCTATGCAGGATCTCTTAATTATTTCAGGACATTAATCCTACCTCCTTTATAAGATGTATTGTCAATCAATAAATCAGTAAATGTTTACTAATCATTTGGCTTATCCTCAACACTGGGCAAGACAGCATTGAAGACATGACTCTTGAATTCAAGAAGCTTACACTCAGTTTATCTCGGCTCTTTTCAGTGGTAGCAAATATTATTCTTCTTGACCAGGAAATCAAGAATCAACTAAGGAAAAGAGACCTCAAAATTTCAGACTGGGGAGTTCTTTGAAGAAATTTATTGTTCTATGAAGGAATTTCTTGTTCAACCGTACCAAACGTATGCTTCATGACAGAAAATGACTGATTCAGGTTATAAATCAAGGAAGAATAATATTAGGAAAAGTCTAGCCTGCCTTTCAGTGTGATTCAGTATGATGGGTTGAAGCGATCACGCTTCCATTTGGTCTGTGTAGAACTGGTTAAAGTTCATATTTTGAATGTTAAAGATATGCTAATCAAAATCCACATAATTATGTTTCAAAAATTCTAGGAATCATGAGATATTGAGACCAAAAGTGAAATGCTAAAGACACTGGTAGCATTGCTGTAGGTAATTCAAATACAGAGATTTTCTTCTGTAATTTAAAATTCAATTAACGTTTATTAGGCATCTACCATGTGAGGTCATTTCACTTAGTAGTAGGGATATGAAGATGAAAAGCAGCATAGTTCCTCTCCTTAAAGAATAGAGTGGGGGGGGGGTGGAGCCAAGATGTTAACATTAGAATAGGCTTTCTAAGGATCCCTCTTCAAGATATTTCAAAAACCTTAAAATTACGACTCTAGAGGGGGCAGAGCCAAAATGGAGGTATGAAGGCAGCATTTCCTGGAAACTCTCCCCCCCCCCCAACTCCAAAAACTGAAAAATTATGACTTTAGCCAAAATTTAGAGGGGCAGAAGTCACAGAAAGACTGAGTGATACATTTTCTCAGTTCAAGATAACTTAGAAGTTCAGTGGGAAAAGTGTGTTTCACCAGGACTGGGAGTTGGAAAAAAGCCCTGGCTGTAGTGAAGCCTGATGCAGCCCAGCCCAGGGATCACTGGAAACAGCTTGAAGGGGCTGTGAGAGAATTCTGCTACACCAAAATGAGTGTGGAGTGAGGAGCACGGCCCATAGAACCTGCAGTTTGAATCAGGGGAAACCAGCCTGCTCCTCCAGAGCACAGCCCACAGATGGTAAAGGGGTCAGGGGAGACTGCAGAAATCTCTCTACTCTCCCTGGGGCAGGACTCTGTTGTTTTCCTGCACTCAGATCCAGGTTGCAGTTTGGCCTTCTATACTAAGATATCAGGGATCCTCCTCACAGCTCCAGAGCAGAGGTGAGTGCCTGTGGTCATCTACATATCAAAGCACAGGCAAGAGAACATAAGACCTTAGAGGAATAAAGGTCCTAGTAGGGTGTCCTCCCCAAAACCCAAAGCCTTGGAAGTGTAATTTAGTCTTGGGCTGAGGAAATGAGTAAACAATAGACAAAGAAGAATCTGACCATAGAAAATCACTTTCATGGAAGATCAAAACACATACTCAGATAACAATAAAATAGAAACTTCTATATCAAAAACCTCTAAGAGAAACAGAAAAATGGGCTCAGCTCAATAAAAGACTTTGAAAAGTAATCAAGGGAGGTGGAGGGAAAATTGGGAGGAGAAATGAGAACAATGCAGAAAAATCATGAAAACCACAGCAGCTCGGTGAAAGATATACAAAAAAATCCTGAAGAAAATAATATGTTAAAAATCAGTTTAGGTCAAATGGAAAAAACAAAACAAAAGGCAAATGAGGAGGAGAATGCCTTAAAAAGCAGGGCCAGTGCTCTGTCCACTGCACCACTTGGCTGCCCCACAGCACACTTTTGAAGAGGATCAGAGTGAAAGGAGGGAGAAAATATATTAAATGGTAGTGGGGAGGAATGGATGGAGAGAATTACAATCAACAACAGCAATTATGGAAAAATATGGAAATTAACTTCTCTGATGGACTTTTGATAAAGAATGCCATCCATCCCAGAAACAAAGCTGATGGCATCTGAACACAGCCTGAAGCACATTTTTTTTCTCTCTTTCACTTTATTTCTCTTGAGGGTTTTTTTATTTTTGTGGGGTGAGGGGGATTGTGTTTACTCTTACAACTATTTTAGTAATGTGTAAAAATGTGTAAAAAAGACTATTTTAGTAATGTGTAAATAAATAAAAATGTAAATTAAAGAATAGAGTGGGCTGATGCAGTCCCATTGACCTGCTGGTGGCTGCTGCTATCAGTCTAGTTGCTGTGTCCTCACAACTGTCCTTAATCTCTCTGCTTGCTTCTTTTGTAGGGAACTAAAATGAGCTCCCTATGAAAAAGAGCCATTGTTACCACTCCATTTCCTTGTTATTTTAATAATACAATAATACAAATAATACAAAATAATACAAATATAAATTTCCTTTGTCCCTAAATTCTTCTGGGTCAGAGTTGATCTTTTAAGTGAATTCCTTCACATTTGCTTGAACCCCTGAAACCTTTAGCTGAAAACAGTTTCTGGCAATACTAGAACACTTCCAGTTCTGATCCTATAGGAATTAATGTATAAGAAATGGCGTACAAGAAACTGGGCTTTTTTCCCTCTCAAAAGCAAAATGACTATAAAAATTTCCTTAAAATAATTTTCCCCTCATCATCATCATCATCATCATCATCATCAAAAATAAAAAGAATAGAGTGGATGGATATTTTGCTCTACAGAAGGATTCAACATAGAATTCCTTCAAAAAGGAAACTAAAAGCATAATATTTATACTTGAAAGGGGCAAATCCCTCACTTTACAGGTGAAGAAAGTAAAATATAGAAAGATTAAGTGACTTGTCCAATGTCACATAGCTAATAAATAGTATAGCCAGTGTTTGAATCCACAGCAATTGGGAATTTGTTTCCTAGATTAATGAGTTGGTTTGCAGATCATGTACTCCTTGAGAAAAAAAGGGAGAGGGAGAATGGTCACTTTTAAAAAATAGTTTTAAATGGTCAGATTTAAAAAAAAATCAATCCCCTACAATTAGCAAGAGCAATTAGAGGAGAAGGAAATAATATGACATCATAGAGGAATGTAAAGAGTACTTAAATGAACTGATTTTGAATCTTGTTTACATAACTCACTACTTGCTATTCTTGAGTAAATCACTTAGACTTCTCATATATAAAATGGAGACCATCATACTAATGCCACTGACCTCAATGGGTTATTTGGAGAATAAAATGAGAATGTGGAGAATGAATGATAATGTTTAGTACAACTGTACTTTGAAGCTGGGTGGTACAGTGGCTAGAGCTCCTTGCCTGGAATCGGGAAGACCCATAGTTTCAGACATTTACTAGATGTGACCCTTGGCAAGTCACTTAATCCTATTTGTTTCAATGTCTGCATCTGTATAATGATCAGCAGAATGAAATGGCAAACTACTCCAATAAAATTATTTATCAATAAATTAAAGAAAATAAAAGAAAGAAAATTCCAAATGGAGTCATAAAGAATCAGATGTGACAGGAAAAATGACCAAACAACAGCATATTATGCTAGTGTGAAATTTTGCTACTGTTGGTTGTGGACAATAAGGTAAATCTGATTTGCATCCAATTTTATGTCTAAATGGCATGTTCCTACATTTGATTTATTGTATGTGTGCCCCCTTAATGGGTTATATGGGGGCCAATAGAATGTTAATAGAATAATTTCCCATTATAGGATAATATTATTAACCTGAATTCTGTCAATTAAAAAGTTAAACAAGGGGCAGCTAGGTGGCACAGTGGATAGAACACTGGCCCTGGAGTGGGGAGTACCTGAGTTCAAATTCGGCTTCAGACACTTAATAATTACCTAGCTATGTGGCCTTGGGCAAGCCACTTAACCCCATTGCCTTGCAAAAACCTAAAAAAAAGTTAAACAGTACCTTGAACTGATTACATGTATTTTGGGTGCTCCTATCTCACATGGTATATCTTCTACAGTGGTGATTTGTGTTCCTTTGCTCTTCACACAAGCATATTTGGTACAGACTTCAACCTGTAAGAATTATTTAAATGATTACATCCAACATTATTTCAGTGCTGCAGACATGTAGGGAATTAATTCTGTCTTTATTCCATAAGTATTTTATAATGATATACATTCTCTGGGTGCTTGGTAAGTAATAGTTTTTGATGGCAATCTTCTTTAGTGAGGTGAGCCCACATAAGAGGTCAGAACTGGGACCATTACAATTTTCTCAGTCCTAAACCTGGTGCTGTTTAGTCACTGGATTGCTCCCACTCAAAGAAAAATAGACATTAATCTACTCTGAGCAGAGCAGACTCAAAAAACGAAAGACGCCTAGGCAACATTTTGCGAACATAATAGGTTATCACTACATACCATTCTCTAGATCTATAACCAAAGTAGGGTAATGATGATATCTTCCATAAGATTTGACATTTTACAATAAATAGCTTCAATGCTAATGTGGACTAGAAGAAAAATGAAGCCTTGAGAGGTTTCCCACTATGGCTCAGTTATTTTATATCCATTTGTTCCAGCTGCAATTGTATTTTTACTCTAATAACAGAAGAAAATCATCATTCACCCCCTTAATTCTATGACTTAATCTGAATAAAAACTAAGGAGGATGGAATAACTGATAATTGAAAATGGAGTCCATCATGCACCAGAGAAGGAATCAAAGAGACAGAGAGACAGAGAGGCAGAGAGGCAGAGAGGCAGAGAGGCAGAGAGAGAGAGAGAGAGAGAGAGAGAGAGAGAGAGAGAGAGAGAGAGAGAGAGAGAGAGAGAGAGAGAGAGGCTATATGACTGCCTGTGAAAGATTTAAAAAAAGACAGATTTAGATTTAGAAAGGATAAAGACAGGCAGAATACTTCTTCCACTTCTTTCATACTTCTTACTAACTAAACTACTGAAGCAGGAAGAGACTAGAGGAGACCAATGAGTCCTGGAAAAATCTGACCATTAATACTGATGATCAGTCCTAAATGAAATAGGTCTCTATTTTTGTTGCTATTTGAGAAAATCCAAATGTTTCTTCTATTTGCTTTTCAAAGTTTTCATATTTATAGGAAAATTTTGTGCTTCAACAGAGACTGGGATAGACAAATCTGCTATGGTTATCTTGAATGTTTATTTATGTCTTGTGGCAACCCAAGGCTACTTTTCAACACAAGTAAACTCTATCAAATTAGTCTGATTAGATAGGTCTAAGAGAATTAAACTTAACCTAAAAAACAAAATTGAAATATATATTAATTTCAATAGAATTAAATACTAGAAGACCTAGTTAGTATGAGTAAAGACGTAGACTATGTTACATATAATGAGGTAATTTACAGCTTCATCTAAATATTAATGTCACCTACAGGTGACTGTTTCCTACAAAAGTCAGTATTTGAACTAAGGGAGAATGTATGAAAATCTCTTTCATTTATAATAAAGCAAAGGAAAGACTCAAAGAGCACTAATTGTTCTATTGATATATCATGTTCCATATGCAGGTTAAAAATCCCTGTTTTTTTTTAAAAAAATAGATATAAAACAATTCATATTTGCAAATGAGGATGAATATTATTCTCATTACAAAGGGATCCTTCACTTGTTAAAAAGAATTCTTCAAATAGACAGCTCCCTGGGCATGTTTAAATGTCTGTTTATGAATCATTAATAGCTTAATGATTTTCTGAAAATCATTTTCCAAACCATAAGGAACATTAGAGGACAGGTTCAGGTTTTCCAAATTCTATTAATTATGTAAACATTATATTATATATAGCCATTGAACTATAGCACTTATTTTTTGATGTTAATCATTTTGTACTTCTCACATACTGGCTTATATTGTAAATTATCTTTTTATTATGTCATAGAGCAATATATATCTTATTTCTCAAGTCAGCATATAAATTCCTTGAGGACAAGGAACATGATATACTTCTCTGAATTTTCTTTTGCACATAGTTGTTGCTCAATAAATATGTTAACTGAATGTTTGTATGATCCAAAAATAAAATGTTTTTATTTTTATTATTTTCTTTTAGCAAGGTAAATGGGGTTAAGTGGCTTGCCCAAGGCCACACCGCTAGGTAATTATTAAGTGTCTGAGACGGGATTTGAACTCAGGTACTCCTGACTCCAGGGTCAGTGCTTTATCCACTGCGCCACATAACCACCTCATAAAATGTTTTTAAATATTGGGTTTCCTTCTTCCATTTTAACTTTATAGATTATGAGCTATGTCTAGGATCACAACTTTAAACCTGAAAGAAAACTTAGAAATGATTTTATTCAGCTTCCTTATTTTTACTGTTGAAGAAAGGTTATGTGATTTGTTGAAGATTATAAATCTAGATTACAGCAAAACTGAACTAAAACTAAAATTTCCTCATTTATCTGGAGTTAGGAAGACCTGAGTTCAAATCCAACTTCAGACATCTACTACCTCTGTGATCCTGGGCAAGTCATTCAACTTCTCTCTGCCTCAGGGTAATAGTAACACCTACCTAGTAGTATTGTTGCGAGGACTGAATTTTTGTAAAGTGCAATGTCTATAGTAAGACCTATATAACTGCCTATTCAATATAGATATATTTCAAGATAGAAATAAAGAGATAGATGAAAGAGCATCTATTTAATATTTTGTAGCAAGCACTGTGCTGCTGCATCAAATTGCTTCTCTTTACCTTTAGATCATACACTCACAGCGGGCAGGAAACATGCCTTGTTGAGTTTGGTTTTCATAAAACTATAAGTATTAGTTTAATTATAAATTCTATGAATTAGGTACGGGTGAGGGACTGACTTGTGCCCTCTGGGAGCATCTCTGTGTCCTATATCAATAATTAGATTGAAAGCTTGAAAGTCATTTCTGAGACCTTTGATTTTTCAGAGCTAGTTGAGGCTCTCAATGGTTAAAGGACTCCTCAAAGTCTCTCAGGGGAAAAAGAAGGAGAGTCAGAATGGCCACTCCTGATCCTTTGTCTCCAGAACCAGGGATATTTCTATTACACTTTATCCCCACCTCATAGGACTTCTAACAGTTGAGGACAGCTTTAGAATGAGGTAGCATTCAATCATCTTTGCTCTATCATCATTGGTATACATAGCAGTAAAAGTACCCAGATCAAAGGTATCTTGTGTGGTGGGAACAGCCCTAAATAACTGGTTGCCAATATTTTTGCCTGGATTGGAAAATATCATCATCTCTGCTTTTTTATATCCCACCATCATAATCTTCTCTTCAAAGAGACCCAAATGTTTGCCCAAAAGCTAGTCAATTTAATCCCAATCAGTTTCCCTCCTTTCCTGCCCCTGGATACCCCTTACCCAATCAAGAAAAAGAGATATCCACCTTGAGACACAGGGCAGTATGTTTTATTTATAATACCCACAAGCTTAACTATCAAAAAGGAATGTTCTAACCTGTATGTCATAGATAGTGAATGGAGACAGGTCTCCCAAAACGAAAGACCCAGGCGCGTTCATGTCAGTCTTGTAGAGCTTATTATTTACATAGACAGAATACTCAGTGACAACACCATTTGGGTTGGAAGGCGATGTCCAGATGACACGTACAGCTGTACTGTTGATGATGACAACCTCTGGAGGAAGCATGCCCTGAGGCTCTAGAATTAAAGGAAAAAAAACTGAATAAACTCCAGCTGTCTCTGAAAAAGCACTTGTTTAACTAAATCCAGATTAGTAATTAGGTTTAGCAAAGGGTTCCCTGCTTATCTGCTTTCCTCTGATGAAGTTATCACAGTCTGTAGTCCTCCGTAAATTGGCTTATTATACTCTCAGTTAGAAACCATGAGAACTGGTGGTAAAATGCTTTATACCACCAGCATAGTGTTAATCTTCAGTGAAATGTGGCCAGTGGGATGTGATGATAAATTATTCACCCATTGGCACCGCCAACACATATCTATTATCTACCCCTTCTTTACCATCCTTTCACCTCCCAGGGTTAATTTTTTTTAATATTCTAATATAAAAATATAACTTAAAAGCATTGTTTCTAGAGGAAAATAAAAAAAACCCATTGATATTACTAGCCCTATAACTTAAGCAATATGAAGTAATAATGCAATATTATCATTATGTAAATGATTTTGAATGTTGATTACCATAGGTAATGATGAAATCTAACACTAGAAAAAACTTGCTTAGCGTTAAATTACACAATTATTCAAGCATGTCAGAAATAACTATACAAAGACCTATTTTTATCATCAGAACCCATCTTAACTAGTTGAAAAATTGTCCTTGTGATCAATTCTATTTTATAAACAAAAGGTGCTAACCTTTGACACCACAAAGGGAAATGAGATCTGCACTTAAAGTGCTCTGTTAATGACCTGGAACACTTGCTTGGGAGGTAATGATATTATAATGTTTATAATGAGACTTTATAAAGCAAAAAAGATTAGAAAGCCCATTCTGGCCACATTTCAGATTCACAAGTTGCTTCCCTACTCCCTCCCTCTTGCTAACTGGCTTGGAAATGACTCATAGGCAAATTTTCTCTGTGACTGAACTTCCACCTTCTATTTCTGGTGACTCAGAGAAGGCACCCTATTTGCTTGTGTCAGAAACTCATTACTTCATGGAGTACATCTCTTTTAAAAACCATTAAATTTTTCAAAATGCTACTATTTGTTGACATGAAATCAGTTTCAAACTTAGTATACAATAGCCTCAGTACACCAAGTAAAAAGGGAACAAACTGGGCTAATAACCTATTATTAAAGCTTTGTGCTTCAGTCTTAGTGGGATGGCTTATTGATTTGCCACTTGACAGCAGCTAGCACTTAAGCATTTTAGCTTCTACCCCTCTCCCCCCTTTCCTTTCCTCTCTAATACCGGAAATTTTATAATGGAAGGATGACTGATCTCAACCTCGACAAAAATCAATCAATTTCATTCCCATATCTGAAGCCAAGCAGTCCCGATGCTTTAGACCCACCTCCATCGTAAGTGGTCACATGGAGTACTTCACTATTGATGCTGTGGGCTCCATTGAAGACACAAATAAAAATCCGATACTCGGTGTTTGGTTTTAAGTCACCAATTACAAAACAGTTTGTATCTGGCAGAATTTTCACTGACTCATTTGATGTAGCAGAACTCCAGATGAGGGTATAATACTCAACATCACCTTGTAAGTCTTTCAGGGCTGTTAAATAATCAACATGATACCTTAAATGTGGTTAATCTTAGCAGTGTACTGGAATAAAATTTGCACTGTATGAATTTCCTTCAGCTAAGAGAGTGATCTCTGGGGAAATTTAGAATGAGAAACCAATGAAATCTCTGTAAGTTCCTTCATTAGAAGTCTTTAAAATAACAACAATGTTCATTTTTTTGGGGAGTGGTTTGGCTCTATTTGTATAATTGACATTTGTTATCTGAAGCAGGAGACAATTCAACTTCCCTCAAATGTTTTAATGTCATGTTTGGTAAAGTTTATTTTATCAACAAAATTAACATGGATAGAAAGCTATAATTGTGGATAAGGTAATAAGAAAATAAATACTACTCATGAAACAGCTCATGATTATATCATGATTGGTTAAAGTCATTTCTGAAGAGATCATTTCTTCAATGTACTCCCATATTTTAAGGTGTGATTGATGTACTTCACCAAATGATAACTTAGTGATCTACAAGGAAGAGAATTTGTTTCAAAATACTTATACTGTATTAATGTGTAATTTGTTTACTCTAAAAACTTGGTTTATTAGGTTCCCAGGAGGTATCATTCTTCTTTTCCCCAAGGTTTTTACTTTTGGGTGCAACTTGTGTGTTTCTAATGACAAAGACAGAGCTTTCAAAGGATGCCAACACTAATGCTTCATCACCCCACTAATACAATCATCTGTTCCCTTTATATGTTCCTGTCAATGGATATTCTCTGTTCGTTTATCTTTTTCCTTTTCCTTTTTGTGGGACACCTTTTCTAATTCTATCATCTCCCTGCAAGGTTTCTAAAGATCACAAAATAAATGTAAACCTACTTCCAAATTTAGAAGAACCATACTATTCTGTTAAGAACTTTATCAGCTTTGAAACTTTAGGATTTAGATTTACCATGACTAGAACTTTAACTAAAAGGGTGAAACTGAGACTATGTACCATGATACCAACTTTTAGAGGACATTGCCAGAAATTGCATTTCCTCAGCATCTAGAAACAACTGAGCTAAAAGAGAAGATAAGAATAACTAAATATTTTGAAAGTACCTGATGATATATATCCAAGAATTGGATTGACCCCAGGTGGCGATGCAATGGCCATCTCTGCAAAGGTGGCTTCCTCAGAAATTCCCTCACTACTGGAGCCTTTTGTCCCAGTGAAATCCATCTCCTCCACACAAAATGGATTTGAATTAAAAAGTTAATTAGAGGAGATATTTTATGCAGGTTTCTCTAGATGCCAAATTTTACCACAGATACTTATTAGCAGTATGATCCTGGACAAATTGTCTGTTTTCTGTGTCTCATTTTTCTTATATGCAAAATAAGGAGATTAGATTATGGACTATGACCTTATGAAATGGCATATCATTTCTTTGTATGGCCTATTTTCTTTAACTCTGAGGGGTGAATTTTTCCCTCATGGAGAACTGAAGGTCACACTATTCAAATAGACTATTCCTACATATCAAATAATTTTTATTTTATCCTCTGGTGTATCAATGGTTCATATTAGTAGTCTATTTAAGTACCTGGAAGCTAGGTGGCACAGTGGATAGAGTGTTAGACTAGAGTAAGGAAGACCTTAATTCAAATCTGGCTCAGGTACTTACTAGTTGTGTGACCCTGGGTAAGTGATTTAATTCTGTCTCAATTTCCATATCTGTAAAGTGAGCTGGAGAAAGAAATGACAAACTACTTTTTCAGGAGAACTTCAAAAAGGGGTCATGAAGAGCCAAACAAGACATGGATAAACCTAAATTGCTCTATGGCACCTAGCACTAAGCCTTACACATAGATAAATATTTGTAGAATGAGCAGATTTCATGGGATACTAAAGTGAAAAAGTTTTGTTTGGATGAGAGATCTAATTCTTCTGATTCAATACAATCTAAGCAGCCTGAGATCAACTACTACTTACTGGTACTATTAATGATACAGGTTAATGTTCATTCCAAGTAACTTCACAGTAAATATAGGTTTGACTAGTCACCCACTGTGAATTAAGGACATGGTAAAATTTCTCCATTGTTATAGTTCCATTCCTTTCAGTTAAAACATTTTGTCCCTCAATAAATAATAATAATCTTGGGAACAAAAACACATTAAAATATTATCAGTCATTATCATTTTAGCATGCCTTATTTTTTAAAAAAAATTACTTATATTTTTGAGTACCTAGAGAGGTTTTTGATGACGGAAAAATGGAAAGATATGTATAGAATATAATATGTAGTCTAGGATTAATAGACCTTAGCTTGGAATTCTTAGTAGCCAGGGATAATTAAAAGGCACTAACAAAATATTGACATAGTTCAAATATACATTTACAGTTATTTTTCCATTTATTAAAAGATAAAGCTGGACATTAGGATCCTTCAAAAAGTGCCTCCAATTTAATTCACTACATTATTTTCTTAAGTAAATTTCCTAGGACTGCTAGGTAGCACAATGGATTGGACATTGGCCTTGGAGTCAGGAGGATGGGAGTTTGAATGTAGCCTCAGACACCTGTTGCTGCCTAGCTGTGTGATCTTGGGCAACTCACTTAATTCTGATCGCCATATGTCCAGGACCATCTCCTGATTCAAATCTGGCCATTGGACCCAGAGGATTCTGGAGAAGGAAGTGAGGCTGATGACTTAGCACAGCACCCCCTCACTCAAATCCAATTCATGTGCTTGTCATGGCATCACCTCCCTGAAGTCATGGTCTTCTTCGAGAATGAAGGACAAAACATCATCATCACAATATTATTTCCTGCTGTTCAGACCCTCTGATTCAGACAAACTAGACTCTTCATTTTCATAAGCTCATAGATTTAGAATAAGAAGAGGCCTTAGAGGACATCCATTAGAGCTTACTTGTTGTATTGATGAAGAAAACTGAGACTCAGATAAGCTAAACTGATCTGTCTAGGGTCATACAACCATTAAGATTTTCAAATGGAATTTGCACCCAAATCTCCTTGAGTTTGAGTTCAGCACTCCTTCCACAGCATCATATTTTGGTTATGCCAATCTTCTTAACTAAAATACTTCTCCTTTCCACTTTAGAAATCCTATCTCCTTCAGTTTCTACTTCAATTTGTAAGTTCTCCATGGAATCTTCCCTCATACTTCATAATCCATTCAATTCCTGCTTTTTTAAAACTATAGTATTTATTGTCTGTCATACATTAGATATCTAATCTTATACTGATGCCTTATGACATAGACAATAGAATTCAAGGGTTGAAAAGACCTAAAGAAAATCTAGTTCAAACCCATCATTTTATGTATGAAGAAAATGAGGTTCACAGTGGTTAAATGATATGCTCAAGGTCAGTTAGTGGCAGAGTTGTGAATAGCAATCAGGTCCAACTGTTATCTTAATTTGCAATTTACCCCTTAAATAGTTATTTTACTTTTCATCTGTATCTATCTTGTCTGTTCAGCTATACTGACAGCTTCCAGAGGAACCATGAATATAAGATAATACTTCTCTATATTCATATAGTTCATAGAATAGTGCCACCTAGGCAATAGATATGCAATTCATACTTTTGAGTGAATAAAATAAATGAATAAATAAGTTAAAATTGTACAGATGCTTCTAATTATGTCATCTTTCAGTTAAAGTAAATAGTTCTCTTATTTGATTGATAGATCAGAAAGTTGATCATATTATTCTAATAACCTTAGTTTCTATTTTTGATGAAAGGAAATTTATCTTTTACAAATTTTCATCTAAGGAGCAAAAGACTTGTATGTGAAACCTGGGGGCAGGGGGTAGTCAGAGGTAAAACAGCTAAGTAGGAACAATTTATCTTTCTTTTTTTTTCAACCTCCTATGTCTGGGGCTCTTATGCTTCTGAAATGGAAAATAAATTGATATATGGAGGAGGAAAGTAGCGACTTTGTTTTATTTGACATCTGGGGACTAGCATTTTGTGATTTGGTAAGTTTCAGAGACATCAGATAATAGCCAAAAAGAGTCCAGTTATCAGTGATACCACATTGGTACATTCCATGGCAAGCATAAAACTGTAACTTTTGGAACAAGGAATTTATGTAGTAAGAGTCAGATGAAATCTCTTGCTAACAAAGCAGTAGTACCATAAGGAATGTGATTTCTCTACTTGTTTTTCTAGTGTTTCTTTTGTGTGTCTGTGTTTCCCCATATTGTGTGTGTATCCACAGCAACTGTGCTTCAAACTTGGAATATGCAATGAGACTAGGTCTTAATGACGAGGTTGTATAAAGGTCAGTGACAATTTATTCTGAATCATTTCTTCTTTTTTTGGTAATATCTATACCAGAGTTCTCCAGAACCTGATGGTCAGCAGGTGCAAATTATATATATATATATATATATATATATATATGCATATATATATATATATACACACACATATACACTCATATTTATAGACATAAAATGAGGGAAAGGAGAAGAGAGTTTGGGGGGAGAGAGAGAGAGAGAGAGAGAGAGAGAGAGAGAGAGAGAGAGAGAGAGAGAATTTTAACATTTCTTTTAGGATATTAGAGTGTATACCCTTATCTGCCAACTGTGCCCTGCAAAGCAGAAAAACAATTTAAAATTAATATTGTAGGAAATGAGTGGCACTTTTTTTGGGCAAGAGGATAGCTAATTTACTTACTTGATTGTATTGTTCATGGGAAAAAAGTGATAAAGGATCAAGCTTTGGAAGAAATGACCCTCTTTCAATATTTAACCTTTATATTCACAAATAGGTGTCTGGGAAATTTCTATGATACGAATGGAAATAAAAGCCGATTGCATTACCTACATCCCGAAGGTCAGAGGTTCAGATTACCAAGGTAATGAAACTTCAGTGAGCTGCTTCAGATCTATTAGGTTTGTCAGTTTTTATAAGCAAGCTTACTTCAGGCATGCAATTATAAATTAGGAGCCTATACCATTGAAAATCCTCTAGTCAATTTTTAACAGAAGTATTTGTAGGTCTGCTGAGGAGGGAGGAACCTACTTTGTGAGCAAATTCACTATTTAAACAGGAGGGGGAGGATTTGCAATAAATGATTCATCCTAGCCCATCTCTACAAAAGGAGCTACACATGCCCAAGTTGAAATATACTCTTAACTTGAAAGACTATCTGCTTTCCTTTCTATAGTGTTTCAGAAACTATCTACCAGCATCATTTAACCTCTTTATCCTTCCATTAAAATGGTTTAAATGGACACATGAGCCAAGTGACAGAGTTTGTTAGAATATGGCATGCTTCTAATACCTCCAGGATTGATAGCCATTTGTTAAGATGAGCTAATAACACTTCTCCTGTGCTGGTTATTTACTGACAATGTAGATCAACACAACTGGTGTCGGTTTTAATTTCCAATTAACGCTGCAAACAAATTGGGACTAAATCACTCACGGGACCAGTAATGAAATATAAAACATTTCTCTTCTATGCTGCTTCAAAATCTAGGCTGGGTCAGAAGGTAGTGAGAATTGTTATATAGTCAACCAGTTGCCTAGCAGCCTTTCATAACTTTCTCATTCAGAAAATGGATAGTTTTCATTCATGGGGCAGACAACTTTTTCACTGAATTGAGTCTAAAAATGAGTTTTCCCTCATCTCCTTGACTTAGAGGGAAATTCTAACAGTCATAGTCATTAAACTGGCCTCAGGACTGTTTTGCCTACGAGGATGATCAGCTAGACCATCTCCAAGATAAATGCAGTTTTTGTTTTGTTGTTTTATTTACTTTGTCAAAATGAACATTCACATCATAGTAGAACTGAATGACATTTAAACGATCTCTGGATCAATTGTCAAATACCATTCTAAAGATGGAGACAGTAAAGCTTCAGTGAAAGAACATAGGTCTTGGAAAAAGGAAAAGCTATGATTCAAAGTCTATCCCTGACACTTATTATCCTGTGTGACTATGGGCAAGTCTCTAAACCTAGCATCTATAAAACAAGAAAAACAATATTTACAGTAGTTACTTTCTGGTTTACTTTGAAGTTCAGATGAGATTATATGTGTAAAATACTATAAATCTGGGAGACATTCACACGCAAAAAGATAAATAAAACACTGGGTTGATGAACTCAAAGAAGAGAAGGGGCAGATCAATGGGAGTAAACCCACAGTCGGGGGGGTGGGGTGGAATGATATGGGTTGTGACACATAGTGTGTAAGAAGTGATCAGATAGTTAATAGGTGAATGAGAAGAGAAAAATCTTATCAAAACTCTTTCAAAAAAATAAATAAATAAAAAGAAAAGGACTAAGTAAAAGTCTAGTGATTTTAAAATTGGGAAATTTTGAATAACATTGGGAAGAACAGTTTTTTAGTGGAGTAATTAATCTGAAAACTACATTGTATAGGTCTGAGAAGTATATGGGGTAAGTGGTAGTAAGAGATGATAGCATTTTCTAAGGAGTTTGGTTATGAAAGTTTGGTTATGAAAGAGGAAACAGAGAATATTAATTTATGACTTAAAGATCTATACATATGTCAGTTATTTTTTTGTTGTTAAGTCACATGAAATTTGGTTATTCTGGTTCCTGAGATGACCAAGACATATCATTTCATACATTTGAATGATCAATTAATAAATGAGCATTTATTAAGTGCCTACTATGTATTGGACACTGTTCTAATGCTAAGGATTCAAAGATAAAAGTGAAATCAGTTCTTTCCTTCAAAGATCTTAGTCAAACAAATACCTAGAAAGAGAACCTAAAATTGGACAGGGTTCAGCGCCAGAGTAACCCATGTCCTGGTTGTGTATATTAAAGTGGGAGCTGAAAGCATAAATACCATGAAAGATGATATATTCTAACAAACCCAATATGTCATAGGGATCTTATTCAATGTATGTAAACAGGTCTAAGAGGAATAGTTAGGTTCACCTGCAAGGTGTCTTTTTTCATCTTACACAAGCATTTAATTTTTTATCACTTTTTATTTTATTTTTTCTCTTGTAAACAAATTTAGCATTCTCTTAAAATTTAGAAAAAAATTTGAGTTTCGTATTCTTTCCTTTCCTCCCTTCCCTTCTCCCTCTTTTAGAAGGAAAGGAATTTGATATAGAGTATACATGTGTAGTCATTTAAAAAATATTTTCAAATTAGCCATGTTGCAAAAGAATGCAGGCAAAAAACAAACCACAACAAAAATAGTATAGCTTTAAAAATACATTTCAGTCAGCATCAGATTCCTTCAATTCTTTCTCTGGGGGTGGATGAAAATTTTCATTTAAAGTCCTTGTTTACACAACCATTTTAAAAAGAACAAGACTATCAGGAAGTCCACTTACTTGGTCTAGACCATTCAACTTTAATTGCTGTCTGATTAAGATCCAGTACAACCAGGGTAGTGCTCTTCTCTGGGAGTCCTGCTAATGTGATCACAGTTGCCTCTTTGCTTGTTGCATATCCCACGATGTTATGCACAATGAGTTTATACCCATAAGTTGTGTACCTAAGACATCATTTTTTTTGGTAAAAATCAGGCTAGTTATCATACTTAACAAAAGTTAACAACAGTAATTTAATATCATACAATGCATTACGTGCAATACCATGTAATCTTTAGAAATGAAGCTAAAAAAGGAAATAGATTCTACTAAAAAAATTGGATGATTTAAACATCACTGTTTAAAACAAATGCTATGTATCATTTCCTTATTCAGGCAATTTTCAGAGGTGGTAAGGATTACAGCTCAATTCAAGATGCAATTACAGCTCTGGCAAAAGGCCAGATTTTACATCTGAATTCTGTTCTCTTTAAGGAAACATCCATGTTAAGGTATCAGAATCCTTCATCATAGTTTCTCTTCTCTAACACTGTCCCCTTCCCATAATCCCATTGATAGATAAAATCATGAATGCAATAATTGTGACCAATACATATAATACAAACTTATTGAGAACTTTGTATGTTACCTCCTGGGAATGTTACTATTATAAAGAACATAGTTGACTCTATGATGTAAAAGTTGAATTTTATTTTACAGAAAGGGAAACTGTGACAAAGCCACATAAACTGACCATGCTATACACTAAAACAATGGCAGAAGCACAGGTGTATGTACAGTTTGTATCATGGGCTACAGCACATGCTTTTTGCAAAACATTGGGTAAAACATTGATTTCCTCATATGCATTTTCTGACCCGGAAAGAATGAGATTATGAAGTACTTTCATTGATTTGAAGCTGGCTAGATATGGGAATGGCTAACCTGTGGATCATAGTCCTACATGTTCATTTTATAGGAAGTTGACCCACTGTGACTATATTCAGTGTGAACTCTAAAGGGACATGAAGCATGGAACAAATAGCAATGAATTCTCTCTAATGACCATCACCAGGTGAAAAACTGGTAAAATTTTTATCAAGGAAAATATTGATGTGTGAGTAAAAAGGAAAAATATATCACATTAACACATGATAAGCAATATACATTCAGTCACATGGACATTTTTTTTTAAACTGGTGGTTCTATTTCCTTTAACCCCATCTCCTATAAAGTTCCAAATAGTCATAATTTCATGAAGCTCATCTAAATATGAAGACTTCTGATATCTTAATACAGAGAATTCTAACCTTGGAGCCAAGAAGACATGGATTCAAATTCTTCTTCAAATGCTAATGAATTGGGTGGCCCCAAGCAAATCATTTGATTTCTCTTTGACTCACTTTCCTCATCTGGAAAATGAGGGAGATGTATTTGATAAGCTCTGAGGTCCCATCTATGTTATAACGATCTCCCAAATTATCTCTGAATTAGGGATGACTTTCACTGTCACCACAATAGGACATGACTGTTAGTCTATCAGCTAACATTTATTAAGCATAACATTTATTCAGGCACTACATAAGTTCTAGGGATACAAAGAGTGGCAAGAGACAGTCCATGCTCTTGAAGAGTCACAGTGAAATAACTGTAAAACAAGCAATGTTTTTGAGTACCTGTGAATCTGCTCAGAATATTTCTTAGTATTATGCTAATTATACAGACACAGAATCAATTTATGTCTCGTTCTAACTACTCCTCTGCCATCATGGAAGGGCAATATAAATTTCATCCAATCCTATGCAAAATTTCAGAGGTTCACACTTCAACTATGTCTTAAGTTTCCACTTGAGAATAATGCAGCAATATTTAAAGATGTAGTCTTGTTGTAACTATCTTCATTCTTTCCAACTCTCTAGTAACTTTCTAGCTGATAAAGTACTCCTTCTTTACTACTTTTTAAGCCTTCCTTTCATCTTGGTTCTTTAAAGGGGCAAGAAGTCCCCTGACATGACTAATACAACTTTAAGAAGCTTCTGTTACAACAATAGTAATGACCACCAACAATAATAAATTGCCCTCCTTATGCCACCAATGCAGCTGGCACTTAAACCTGATTTTTTTCAGTAGTGGGGATGGATTTGTGCTGATCCATCCGAACACTCTCACCCATACCCCCATGTGACCAATGGTATTCCACTGACTGTTAGCTAGCCAGGGTTAAGAGTACAATCTGTGACCATGGAACAGAATGAAGCTAATGGCTCTTATGGGAATTGAACCCATGACCTTGGCTTCATTAGTACATTCCCTGAGTAGAAGACCAATACTTATGCTTTACTCTGTGAGAACAAGATCCCCAACTCATTTTGTAATTTATATTTTGATTAATTATTGTCCTATGCATTTAAGAAATTATATTCTCACAGTTTTAAGGCACTAATGAAAATGGGCATTGTTTCTGTACTTCCTTTCTGCAAGTTAAATTAACATTAATTGGGGGAATTAGAAATGCTAAGTTTTTAATAGCTTCTCTAGGGTTTGACTTTTTGCTATGATGTTTTTTGTGATTTCATCATTATTTAGTCATGGTAAGCATATGATTTAGGAACCCATGTGGTGAAACTATGGCTCCACATATAGAGGTAAATGGACAAACTGTTTACAGAATGATTTTCATACAAGAATTCAAAAAACATCTGATTCAACCCCTTGATTTTATAAATGAAGTAACTAATATTTGGGCAGGCCAAGCAACTTCTCCAATGTGACAGTTAATTAGTGGTAAAGTTTTCCTCCATCTTCTGGCTCCCAGTCCAGTTACCTTGTCACTACACTTACCTCAAATGGAGCAATCACAAGAAACACAGTTTGAATTCTTCATTTTATGTTATAAATTTTTCTGATAGCTTTCGCCAGCCATTATTTCAGGTTATATAAATTAAGTATATCAAATAATAACTCTTGTACTGACTTTTTATTTTTCCTGTGAAATGAGATTTTTTTCAAGAATTAAATCTAAATGTTCAAGAATGTATCCAGTATTTCCTTTGCCTTTGAAATGATTCTTTCGATTATTTTACATTACTTTCACTAGTATACTTATGTAAGGATGTAGCCACATATGTTAACTATTTTCTAACTCTCCCCCCCACCAAATGGGATAATTGTGCCTTTTTTGTTGATTTCTCCATTTATATTATTATTTAGTTAGAAATACACTTTTAAAATGTATAGATTCCCATATGTAAATTCCATTTACACAGAGAAACAAATGTTTTCTTTTTGTTATGAAACCAAGATAATGATTAAGCATTTAATAGTATAAAACTCCTATTTGATGATAGCAATGACCAATATTCTATTTAATTCTTCTCAAGTTATTTTTTCCTATCATGTTAGATATGTTATAAGATCAAAGAATTCAAACTGAAGGAGAACCTAGAAGTTAACTGGTTAAATTCATATTTACAGATGAAGAAACTGATATACAGCAGGTAAGTAATCTGCTCATGGTTATAAAGCTACTGAGTGTCAGAAATGATATATTCCTAAATGAATACATCTGATCTAAATATTTTCAGAAATAGCTAGGTTGGAAATGAACTCAAATCAGCACATGATCCTTTAAGATTAGAATTTTAGGAGAGTACAAACCAATTGTATAATTAAAAATAACCATCATTTTTATATAAATTTATATAAACTTTTGGGTTTATGCATGTTTTAATTTGTCTTTCTTATTCTACAGGTACAGAGAAAAACTTTTCTTAACAAGAAGGTTCTGGTTCCAAATAAAAATCTAATAGGAAATAGAGTAAATCAGGGAAGTAGCCATCTAGTCTCAGAAATTACATTAAACTAGTGGTGAAACAGAAATAGGAAGTTTGTTGGCTGATGTTGAGAAGGATGCAGACAAGAAGGGGCTGCATAAAAATCAGAGGCATATTAACAATTATTTAAGTGAAATATTAATCCAAGTTCTAGTCCTTCAATCAATTAACAAGTGTTGATAAAATATATTTTGTGCTAGGGATACAAATATAAAGAATTAAACAATCACCACCTCCAAAAAACTTATATTCTATCAGGAGTGACAACCAGTAAATGTATATATGGAAATAGGACAGATATAAAGATTATAATTATAAGGTAGTAAATGTAAGGTAGCTTATGGTGAGGCATTGGCACTAAGGAAAGCTTTCCTTTTGAAGGTAGTATCTGAGTACTTAAAAGAAGCAAGGGAAGTTATGATTTGAGGGAGTTCATTCTGGGTACAGGGATGGGGATGGGAATAGTCACTGAAAAGAGACAGAAGATGTATACATATATATGTGTATACACACAGACACACACACACACACATATATGTATATATGAGAAATAAGGCAGGGTGATAGTCTTCTTTGGAGGGAGTCATAAAATGAAACTGGAATAGCAATTTGGGTTAGATTGTGAAGGACCTTAAATATAAGTAAAGAGACTTATATTTTACCTTCTAAGTCAAAGGTCTTATTGAACATGGCTCTCATAAAACTCTTGAATCTGATCTGAACTAGGTTAAAATGAGATAGACAAATATTTGAAAAATAAAAATACCTTAGGGAATAGATAATGTTTCTAAGTTAATATGCAACTTGCAAGAGATGCATGGGTTAGTGGACCTGTTTCTGTTGAGTTTGAAACCATTGCTATAGGCAATAGAGAGTCACTGAGATTTGTTGAGTAGGAGAATGACAATGGAGTTTGGAATTGACTTGAAAGTTGTGTGAAGAATAATTGGAGTGAGGATAGAATTGTGGGAAAGAGATCTATTCAGAGGCCATTAATATAATTTAGGGAGAGATAATGAAGGTTTTAAAACTAAGGTAGTAATTAAATGAGTAGAGAAAGGGGGGCAAATAGAAGATATTTTGGGGAGGTAAAAATGTCAAGATTGGGCAACTTTTAGGATTTGTGAAGTGAAGATGCACAAGAACTTGGAGATAAAACCAAGGTTGTAACTTGTGATACTGGAAAAATGATGTCTTCAACAGAAGTGAGAAGCTTGTAAGAAGGATGAGGAAGTGATGCAAATTATATTTTATGCATTTATTTTTTGAGATATATTTAGGACATGTCATGTAGTTTGAAATATGTAGTACTGATGTGAAATGGATATTTAGAGAAAAAGGGCTAGATATATGGATCTGTGGGTCATTTGCAAGCAAAAAATGATTAAATTTATGAGGCGACCAAGAGAAGAGTATAGAAAAATGAAAGAAAAAGTACTTAGAACAGAGTTCTGGGGTTCAGAGTAGTTAAATATTTCACTGTTGAATAATATTACAATATTGGTACTTTATACAGTGTCCTGATCTTGCCCACTTCACTTTGAATCACTTCATATAAATATTCCTAGATTTTTTCCCCTGAAACTATCCTGCCCATCATTTCTTATAGAATAACAGCATTAAATCATGGTCATATACTACAATTTGTTCAGCCATTCTCCAACTGAAGGACATCCTTTCAATTTCCAATTTTTTGCCACAGTATGATCCGATATAAATATTTTTGTACATATAGAGCCTTTAGAAGGGAATTCTTAATGTTGAAATCCTTAATTCCGATGCAGTTCAGCATCTCATTTATCTAAAATTTAGTCTTGGAGAGTTGTCTGAGACCTTGGTAGTTCCTATTACTTGCTCATAGTTTTGGGATTATTTTGTGTCATAGGCAGGATTTAACCTTGATTTCCTCATTCCAAGTCTAATCCTCTCTTTTCTAGGCCATACTTGCCTCTCCTCAAGTGTAAATGTTACTTGATTTTAAAATGTCACATCATTAAAAAATATTTTTTTAAAAAAATATTTATTTATGTTTGAATTTTATAATTTTTCCCCTAATCTCACTCCCCCCTCCACAGAAGGCAGTCTGTTAGTCTTTACATTGTTTCCTTGCTATACATTGATCTAAATTGAATGTGTTGAGAGAGAAATATCCTTAAGGGAAAAAAATAAAATATAAGAGATAGCAAAATTGCATAATAAGATAGCTTTTTTAAAAAAATTAAAGGTAATAGTCTTTGGTCTTTGTTCAAACTCTACAATTCTTTCTCTGGATACAGATGGTATTCTCCATTGCAGATAGCCCAAAATTGTCCCTGATGGAATTAGCAAGTCCATTAATTGATCATCAACCCCATATTGCTATTATGAAAAATAATGTCTTTTATAATTATAGCTAGCAAAATTTCTTAATCTAACAAGGGGAGAAATAATCATTTAAAGGAAAGTCATTTCAATTTGATAAAAATTTTTAAAGCTTTTGCATAGACAAAAGAAATGCTACAAATGCAAGGAAGGGAAATATCAATTGTAAAAAAATCATTTCAAATATTTCTGACAAAGTCTGATATTCAAAATTTGGAGGCAGTTCACACAATTATGTGAATGATTTTCCAAATAATAATAGAAAATTATGAATAACTATATAAATGATTACCCTAAATCACTAATATAAGAGATAAAAATAATTGTGAATAAAAGTAATTGTGAATTTTCACCTCTAACCCAGAAAAATAGGTAAAAATAATGCTAGGAAAACCATAGGAAAATTGACATACTAATATGCTGTTGAAAGAAAAATGAATTGGTCTAACAATTGTAGAAAGCAATACAGAATTATTCTATGAAAGTGAATAAAATGTCTACTTTTTTAATAAGAGGTTCCACTGTTGAACATATATCCCAAGCAGATCAAAATCAGAAAATTACTAGATATAGCAAAATGCTTATAGCAGCAATCTTTTGGTTAAAAAAAGTAGAAAAAAAGCACTATCAACTCTGGTCTAGATAAATAATTGTAATATTTAAATGTTATCATCATTTTAAATAATGTTAATATGAGAAATTTATAGAAGCAGGAAGCTTTGTGATAACTCCTGTGGTATAGTCATTGTGCGGTTTTTTAAAAACTGTTTCCTTTATTACAAGATCAACCCCATTGAATCTGTAAATGTGCAAGGTATATCAAGTAATTATTATATTGTAAAAACTAAAGACATTAATACAAATTTGTTAATATGAAAAATATCATGTAGATGTAGGTCTATATTCTATTATCAATTTCTGGTGCTAAAAACTTTAGACTGCCAATTTTGAAAAACAAGTAATGTTAAAGATTTTTTTATGGTGCTCTCTTATTCTAATAATGGTGCTTGCATTTGTCATGCATTTTTATTTATTCTTCTAGTCCATCAAATCTGAAACTAACACAATTGACATTGTTGTTATTATTGTATGCTTTGCAGTAACTCAGTGCTAAAAAGGCAAATACTTTGCTGGAGAAAATGTAAGATTAAACTTGTCTTCTATCATGAAATGCAGATCTACCATTAAAAGACAAATTCTTCAATACCAAACTAGAATATGGTGGTTGACAAAATGAATTCTATCTGTTAAGATCTAGGCCATTGAAAACAAATGCCAAGCAAAAATACCATCTGTACCTATATCAATATCAGGAAACTGTGAAATGGATATGGCCTTCCCTCTCAAGATTCCCGTCTGTTGAAACAAACTCTCCTTTTGCAATATGGGAAAATGCAAAAAAAAAAAAATCTTTATCAGTGATCAAGATGCAAAAGGAGGAGAGAACCTTCATTTTTACTAATCTTCTAGAGGTGCATATGTAATTATACATTATAAATTATTTCTCCAACATCATACAAACACTTTTCATAGTACCAATCCATTTTTAAATAGTTTATAAAGCAAATTATCTTCAGTATGTAGCCTAAATCAAAGAATACTAAAGGGAAGTACCCATTTCATTTCCTGAAACTAAAATTGTATTGACCATACAATTTTCCCAAATAAATAGACTGTCTTCCAAAGATTTAAATATAATTCTTATAATGAAACTGTGATTATAGTAGAATGCACTATTGCAAGAATTAAACTTCTTTATATTATAGGATTTATATTTAGATAGCTTAGTGCTTTGACTGTTAAAAAGAACTACTTTTTAAATGAGAGTAAAGTATACTTATTTTTATTCTTATTCATTTAAAGATAATTCTACCAAAGTTTCTTTGCAAGGGTATTTTTGGGATAGATTTTAGTAATAAATAATGGAACTGAAAAACAAACTTTTTTTCAGAATATTATACATGACTGAAAAGGGTAGCCACCATGGCATATTTCATGGTGTCACTTCAATGACAAGTAAGCTATTAAAACTGTCAGCTCTAAGAAAGAGGATGTGGAACTCAAAGTTTTAAAAACAAATGTTAGAATTGCTTTTTACATGTAACTGGAGGAAAATAAAATACTAAATAAAAAATTAAATTAAAAATAACTACAATTATCTGCTCTGTTTTCCCCAATTGGAACAAAACTCTATAGATTATTCTTTATCCTTTATTATGCCTTAGTTTGTGAATGAAGTCCAGAAAGACATAGTATTTTTTACACATTTTCCTTCCTATTTTATTTATTTTCCTATCTGAAGACCCAGAAATGGAGGTATTAAGTAGGTAATGCTGAAAAGTCTAAAGATTGATTGATAACTGAAATTAAGGTAGTTCCCGCCATCTTGTCAAGCCCTTCATGACAGGGGTTTCATGACACACATAGGGCAGAGCCATGCAATAGCAGCACGTTCACCAGATTTTTCAAGTGATGAAAATGTCAGGAAATCCAAAGTTATGGTTCCCCCAACAACCATAACTTGGCCACATTACACAGAGTTATTAAGGGAGAAAAGTTAGAACCTGACAGGTAGCATAAACCTATGGTTACACTGGGGCTGTGTCTACACATACAAAGGGAAATAGAGTTTTGAGGTCATTATCAAGATAATTCAAGGAGAAAATCTTTTGTCATAAATAACCATATAACTAAAGAAGAAGCAGTTTTATTTTGTTTTGTTATTGTTTCTGATGGGTTATCCAGACAATCTCTTATTGCCTCATCTAATATGTGTCATTGTTATCTGAATAAAATTGGCCAGGAAAACTCTGAAGTTCACAATCACATTAGTTCAAATGAATAGATTGGGGTATCTTCTATTTACACTGGTATAGTAAGAAGAAATCTTGATTTGGAGATCAAAGAATCTGACTTTGAATTGAAGTTCTGTCATTTGCTACCTGGTTGACTTTAGCAAGTGACTAAGTCTCTCTGGGCCTCAGTTTCCTTATCAAATATTTAGGAGCTTGAACTAGATTAGATAATTCATAAAGTCCTTTCCAGTTCTAAATGTATGATTCTAAGTAAAGTAAGCTGCTAAAGAAATTTGTCTCACCGTGTTCAAAGAAATGTCCATTTGAAAATTTAAACTCCATATTTTTATATCCCATTTGGGAGAGCAAGCCCAATCTCATTAAAATAATCACCTCCCTTGGGGGCAATAAGATCATACAGTGAGTGGTTAGAGCATTGAACTTGGAGTCAGGAAGCATTCTGTAGTATTTTTTTTTCTTTCAGATCTCAAAATGGAGAGCCAAACTTGAACATTGACTCTGCTAATTAATTTTGAGATCTTAGGTAAGTTTAACTTCTCTTGATTACCTCCTTTAAAATGAAGCTGGTAGGCTGGTAGGGTTCATGATCTCTAAAGCCCCTTCTAGTTCTAAAATTCTAGGATCCCTGCACAATCACTATTCTCATTCCTCTTTTTTACTATTATCTCTGTTCAATTAAATAGCTGATGTCTCTCAGCAGGCTGCCCCCACCACCTCAAATTTTCCAAGAAGCTCTAGGATAGCTCTGCCTAAGTATCTCTCAGATGTAGGAAAATTTGTTAATATTGACCAACTGAGAAATCTCCCCCTACTACCAACATGCCACTTCTATCTAATCTTTTACCTTATTCCTCCATGTGCCCATTTATAGTCACAAGTTTCATGATGCTATATTCTAAAACTCTAGAATTAACCGGATTAATCCTGGAAATAAGCCCTAAAATTATTCCAGAAGTTTATATATCTCAACCTATTGCACCATATCCCTTGAGACACCTATTTTATCCTCAACAAAATCCCTACTGTTTTTTCCAATTTTCAAATGATTTTCTTCTCAAGATACCTCTTCCCTTGCAACTCATACCATAGGAGGGTCTTTTCTTCCACTTTTCTTAGCTCACAGAACCAAGAAGATGGGTTGGCATACTCCTTACTTCCAACTGCTATTTTCAGTTAATTTCTCTATCACCACTGCACTTCAATAACTGTTCTTTCTTTAATGTCCGTGGAATTAATTTTTACCATGGAACCTAATTTTTACCAGCCTCTCTTTATCCCTGTTGCTTGAACCTACTGATATCTAGCCTAATCCAGAGACTGTCTTCACTACATTAGGATATAAGACCTCTCTTCTCCATGTGCCATAATTATCCTTGGTTGTTGTTTTTGTATTGTTGTTTCAGTCATGTCTGACTCATTTGGAGTTTTTTGGGCAAAATACTGTAATTATTTGTCATTTCCTTCTTCAATTCATTTTATACATGAGAATACTGAGACAATTGACTTGCCCAGGATTCCAGAGCTAGTGAGCATCCAAGATGATCAGATTTGAACTGATAAAGGTGAGTCTTCCTAATTCTAGGCCTAACACACTAGCCACTATGCCAGTGAGATGCTCCCTAATTATCTTTAGTGACATGTTCATTTATGTTAGTTATTTCTCTAATATTCTGACTATATAATTTCTTAAATGTTTCATCTTTAAAGATTTTTTATAGTCACATAAGAAATGTGTGTATGAGTATCTTGGATCTCACCATATCACAAAACTATATCATATCAATGATGCTAAAATTAAGAAAGTCCACTCTTCAATCACAATCTCCTCTTTGTTTGCCTCTAAAATTCCAGTTCATAATAATCTTTTCTCTCTTTGTGACTTTCATGTATCTTGTCCTTTCCTATTCCACTAACATATGGTCTCCACTCTAACTTTATCTGTTTTATATTCAGATACTTAGTCTTCTGCTTATGATGATTCAATAGTCATGAACATAGTCTTTACAACCTCATTGAACTTCCACAGTTCTTGACTTGATCATTTTAATCACTGAATCATCCTCACCAATAAATTTCTTCCCCGTTCCATAACCTTTCTTTTTTTTTAAGTTTAAGGTTTTTACAAGGTAATGGGGTTAAGTGGCTTGCCCAAGGCCACACAGTTAGGTAATTATTAAGTGTCTGAGGTTGGATTTGAACCCAGGTACTCCTGACTCCAGGGTCGGTGCTCTATCCATTGCACCACCTAACCACCCCCTGTTCCATACACTTTTTTTTTTAGATTTTTCAAGGCAATGGGGTTAAGTGGCTTGCCCAAGGCCACACAGTTAGGTAATTATTAAGTGTCTGAGGTTGGATTTGAACCCAGGTACTCCTGACTCCAAGGCTGGTGCTCTGTCCACTGCACCACCTAGCCGCCCCTCCATACACTTTTAATCTTTTCTTATTCCACTGATTCCAATGACCATTGGTTCATTATACATGCAAGGGACCTTAAGAAGTCAGTTAATCTAGCTCCCTGTTTTAAACAAATGAATTAACTGAGGCCAAAGAAAGATGAAATGATTTGACCAAAGTCACACTGGTAGAAGATAGAAAAGCCACCATTTGAATTTATATAGGTTCTATCAAATCTATCTATAAACATGTTTGATTCTGCTTCTTTTTCTAATTATGATATATTTTTTCTTTCCTCCTGTTTTCAAGGCTCAAGGGAACTAGAACAACTCCCAAATTCAACTCATAGCTGCTTCAACCATCATTTTAATATGCAACCTTAAATCTCATTTTTCTAACTCTGAACCCATTTCCAAACTTCAGAAAAATAAGACAATTCAACCTGTGTATGGAAATAATGATAATAGCTAATATTTTAAGGCTCATAAAGTTTTTATATATTTTACCTCATTTAAGCCTTACATTGATCAGTTAGTTGATACTATTGTTCCTATTTTAAGATTAGGAAAATGAGGTTATGGAAACTAACTTACTTGCCCAGGTTTATACAACTAATAAGTATCTGAGGCAAGATTTGAATTCAAATATTCTAGGATCTAATTCTAAATGTATATTATAACATTTAACTATCCCACTAGCAACACAAATCAAATATGTCTAAAATTTAGCCTATTTTCTTTTCCATTCAACCATTATTTTTTTCTGGCTGTGTTGGTAAAGCACATCAACCTTCATACATAAAGCCAATGTTTCAAGTGCTACTGAGAAGATTTCAGCTGGAGTAGCAATAACTGTGCAAGTCACTAGACAGTATTTGAAACTTAAGTTGCAAAGCCTACTTTAATAACACATCCTAAAAACCCAAACTATCATCTCCCTGATCTTTCCTCTTACTGATTTTCATTCCCTATACAAGAGCAAGCTCAGTTAAACTGAGACCTGATAAAGACCATAATTTACAAAGGCCAAGATCTTGCACCTCATCCAAGGTCACCTCCAGTTATCTGATCCGTATCTGACCACTAGATCTGGAGGAGAAAGTGAGACAGGCAACTTTGCACAGCCCTTCTTTACCTAAATCTAATTCACTTGAATGTCATGGCATCACCTCCCTGACAAACAACAACAATAATTATTCTTATTGCAACTATGCATAACTTGCTTGCCTCATTCCTCTTTTACCCATCTAATAGACTTGCATAGTACAGTGAAAATAAAATTTCCTTAGGAATCAGAGAAACTGAGTTCAATTTCTAGTTCTGCTACTTATTGCCTATGTGATCTTGGGAAAGTCACTTAGCTTCATCTATAAAATAGAAATGATAATAACTGACCCTAAGGATATCTATAAGGATAAAAGGAGATAATGTACAGATCTTTGCAGACTTTAAAGAACTATATGTTTTTGACGACGACGATGATGATGATAACAACTGAAAAGACTGGGAAAGATTGCCTCCAAAGTTCCTTCTGTCTCTATGATGCTTTTATCCTAGTATCCTAATTGCTTTTCCCTCTCGATGTGAATCACTAACTCACAAACATTATATACACTCTTTGCCTAAATAAAAAAGAAATTAGAAAATACTCTTGTTAGGGACTACATCTTACTACATCCAGTAAGACAGAAATCTCAACTATCTCCTCTTTCCCCTAAATTTCTAATTTCTCACAAATGTTCCTAAAGACATTTTGGGGTCACAGGGAACAAGTACATTGCTTCAAAGTCTCAAGGGAAAATGAGTTGTGCAGGCATGTGAGTGTTTATATGTGTTTTGAGGAAGGATGGTAGGGCTTATCTTACCAAGCTTAAGCTCTCTCTTATAGATTTTTTGGCAAATTATCTCAAACTCATGAATTATGAGCCAGATGAATGATGTAATCTTCCTCTTCAGAAGAATATGCAGCTAGCTTCCTTCTTCCCTGTCTTTTCTGCTGTTTATCAAACCAAAAGAATGACTATTTTTACAAGTTTCTCTGATAAATATGTCATTTCTCAAATATTTAGGGAACTGAGTCAAGTTTATAAGAATATAAATTATCCCCCAATCCTCAATGGCAACACCAAGATTATGAAGTAAAGGTAGAGATTTGGTTGAGATCTTCCCTAAACCACTTCAAATACCTTTAAATAACAATTCTAAACAAATTCTAGAATGGCAGAGATTTGAATTTAAGATTTCAATTTCAATTTCAATTCAATGGCAAAAAGCAGAGTGAAACAATTTTTTAGACCAAGTCTAAAGGTTGGCAGGAAGCACCAATTGTTAAATGGTCAAAGGATATGAACAGGAAGTTTTTGGGTGGGAAAAAAAAAATCAAAGCTATCATATAATATATGAAAAAATGCTCTAAATCACTATTACTTAGAAAAATTCAAAATAAAACAACTCTGAGGTACCAACTCATGCCTATTGGACTGACTAATATGACAAAAAAAATGAAAATGACAAATGTTGGAGGGTATATGAAAAAACTGGAACACTAACGGCTTGTTGGTAAAGTTGTGAACTAATCCGGACATTCTGGAAAACAATTTGGAACAATATCCAAATAGCAATAACACTGTGCTTATCCTTTGATCCAGCAAAACCACTACTGGCTTGTATCCCAAAGAGCTCATAAAAAAGGGAAAAGACCCAAAATGTACAAAAATATTCATAGCAGTTCTTTTTGTAGTGGCAAAGAATTGGACATTGAGATGCTGCCCATCAATTGGGGAATGGCTAACAAATTGTGGTATATAATGTGATGGAATACTATTGTACTACAAAAAACATCATGAAAAGGTGAATTTCAGAAAATCCTGGAAAGACTTACATGAAGTGATGCTGAATAAAGTGAGTAGAACCAGGAAAACCTTGCTTACATTATCAGCAACATTGTGTGATGATTAACTATGATAGACTTAGATCCTCCCAGAAGTTCAATGGTCAAAGACAATTCTAAAAGACTTATGATAAAAATATTATCCATATCTAGAGAGAAAAAATGACTGTGGACCCCAGTCCCTGCAGAAAAAGTTGGGGTCTATACTCCCTATAGCCCAGGAGCAGAGCTTAATCAAAAATGAGCAAAACAGTTAAAAGGACAATAACTATAGAGATCCACTACACAGATAAAGAAGATAATAAGGTCACCTCAGAAGAGGAAAGTGACAAATTACCTACAGTGGAAGTTGCAAAGAAATCTATGAATTGAACTCATATCCAAAAGCTCATGGTATTTAAAAAAGAATTTAAACACCAAAGAAGAGGGGAAGAAGAAAAATGGAAAAAAAAGAAATGAGAGTCATGCAGGAAAATTATGAAATATTCACCAATCTATCTTTAAAAGTAAAAATAACCAACTGTAAAAAGAATGCAAACTCTTCAAAATGTAAAATCAACCAACTGAAAAAAGAATATAACTTATCTAAATCTCATATCAACCAACTAGAAAGGAAATGCAACTCAACAAAAAAAGTAAAATTAACTAGAAAAGAAAATAAAAGTCTAAAAAATTAGAATTGATCAAATAGAAACCAATCAATCTATAAGACACTAAGATTCCATCAAATAAAGTAAAAATGTTAAAAAAAATATAAAGAAAATATAAAGTGCCTCTTAGGAAAAGCAAACAAGCTGGAAAATAGTTTCAGGAGAGAAAATTTATGAATTATTGAAGTCTAGATCAGAAGCCAGAAAGCCTAGATCAAAGAACTTGCCTGGAAATTATCTTTCAATGTCCAAATATACTAGAGGAAGAAGACAAAATAGTCACTGGAAGAATATGCAGAACTCTTCCAGAATAAGGCCCCAGAATAAAAAACTCCATGGTCTATCACAGCCAAATTACAGACTCCTCAAATAAAGGAGAAAATACTGTAAGCAGCAAAAAAGAAGCAATTCAAATACAAAGGCAACACAGATTTACATAGGACTTATCAACTTCAATACTAAAGGACCAGAGGACCTGGAATACCATATTTCATAAGACAAAGGACTGTGGATCACAACCAAGAATTTACTACCCTGCAAAATTAAGCATACTCTGTCAGGGAAAAAAGTAGATATTCATCAAAATAGAGGACTTCCAAAATTTCCTAATAAAAAGACCAGCCTTGAACAGAGAGCTCAATCTCCAAATACAAGACTCAAGAGATGCATAAATAGGTAAAACAAAATAAAACAAATATTAGTCAAGAACATTAAATTGTATACAACCTTACAAGGGAAGGTATAACTTTTTTAGTTCTTAAAAAATTTTATTTCTTTTAGGATAGTGAAAGGGTTGAATATAGTTGAAGAGATTAGATTTAGAGCATATGAGAGTGGCTGGTTCTTGTCTTTTCATTGAAGAGGACCAAGATAGCGTCACTATGTTTGAGATAAATAATTCAGATGAAAAGCTGGCATGTTTACTCTAAACTTATATGTCTAAACTTTTCTTTGATTTATTTTAATTTTATCTTGATCTTAGAGTTTAACACTTTCTCTGATGAGGGCATCTTATGCTGGGTGGTCTTGAGCCAGTGTCTCCCATACCTCACAATTAATGTAAAGTTCTTAAGAGAGACTTTCAAGTATCCCAGTACTTAGAGCACTGAGAGATTCTATAGTAAATTAAATCAGAAGTGACTTTACTTAATTAGATGATTAGAGTATTTTAGTGTCAGAGGTGGAAACCTACTTAGAAAGGTTCAACATAAAGAGATTAAGAAGTGATTTTTATCTTAATTCATACTTTATTTAACAAGGGTTAAGTACTATGATTGGGGAGCTTAAGGAGAGGAGTGTGGGAGATAATATACTTGCTTGGGGAAAGGTACAAATGGTTCATGAAATAATTTGGCTTTGCATGATGCTTTGACTCATGAGGATTGTGGGTCCATGGAGGGTACTTGAAATGGGGTTTAGGTATAAGGAGATTATAATTTGATGTGATTCATGATTCTTGAGAAGTATATTTCTAATGAGACAGAAGAGGGGATACTTAATGATTATGAGGCAACATTGCTTAGCACTCAATCAATCAATCAATCTTTGATGGTACTTTAATTGATAGTATTTTGAGCTTATCAAGTAATCAAGCAATCAATTAATCAACCTTTGATTGATGGTATATTGGTAGTGCTTCCAGCAGTTCAGATAAAAGGAGTATAATTTGATAGAAAGGACTTAAGTGCAAGACTGGGTTAAAAAATAAAGACATAAAAAGAAAGAGAAGGTTAGACTTTAGTGGATAATAAATACCAGGTGAAGAGGCACATAGACTCATTTTCATAGAGGGAGAGAAGGGAGAATCTGAACAATGAGTAAAGCCTATTCAGTATCTATCCTACTCTACAGGGAAGTGGGTTCAGGGAAGGAAAAGAAAAAGGAAGAAGGAACTGATAAAAAGGAAGGCAAAGGTATAAGAGAAAATAAACTGATCATTTGAAATTAGGAAAAAAAAAGCCTAACGCAGAAAGAGGATGAAACTTTGATGAAGAGGAATAAGAGAAAAAGAAAGAGAAAAAATATAAATGGGGCAGGACAGTATGGAGTGAAATATAGATTGAGTAATCTTAACTGTAACTCTCCCACGAAAACAGAAGCAGATAGCAGAATGGATTAAAAACCAGAATCCTACAATATGCTGTTACAAGAAGCACAGTTGAAGCAGAGAGAAATACATAGGTTAAAGGTAAGAAGCTGGAGCAAAATATATCATGTTTCAGTCAAAGAAAAAAATCTAGGGTAGCTATCCTGATCTCAGACAAAGCAAAAGCAAAAATAGATCTCATTGAAAGGAATAAGGAAGGAAACCATAGGCAATGAAGCTATATTATTATTAAACATATATGCACCTAGTGGTACAGCATAGGGAAGAAGCTGAGTGAATTACAAGAAGACATAGAAAGGAAAATTTTAATAATGGGAGACATTAATGTCCCTCTCTCAGAACAAGATAATTTTTTTTCTGCTAGGAAATGGGGTTTAGTGACTTGCCCAAGGTCACACAGTTGTGTCTGAGACTGTATTTGAACTCAGTTTCTCCTAACTCCAGGGCCAGTGTTCTATCCACTGTACCACCTAACTGCACAAGAACTAGATAAATAAAATAAACAAGATAAAATAAGCAATAAAATAAACAAGAAAGAAGTTAAGAAAGTTAATAAAAGTCTTAGAAAATTTAGGCATGATAGATCTCTGTAGAAAACTGAAGGGGAATAGAAAATAATATACATTTTCTCTGAAATACATGGCATCTATACCACCTATACCAAAGCCATACCATCTATACCATGTATTAGGGCAAATGCAGAAAGGCAGAAATAAGAAATGCAAAGTTTTCAGATCATTGTGCAATAAAAATTACATGTAATAAAGGGTCATGGAAAGATAAACCAAAAATCAATGGGAAACTAAATAACTTAATTTTAAGGAATGAGTGGATCAAATAGCAAATCATAGAAATAATTATTTCATCTGAGAAAATGATGACAATGAGACAACATACCAAAATCTGGTCAAAGCAGATTTTAGGGGAAATTTTATATCTCTAAATACTTATATGAATAAAATAAAGAGAAAAATCAATTAATTGGGTATGCAACTAAAGAAAGTTAGGAAAAGAACAAATTTAAATTCCCCAATTAAATACCAGATTAAAAATTCTGAAAATCAAGAAATTAATAAAATTGAAAGCAATAAAACCATTGATCTCATAAATAAAACTGAGTTGGATTTGTGAAAAACAAGCCACAATAAAATAGATAAAACTTTGGTTAATCTTTTAAAAAAGGAAAGAAGAAAATTAAATTAGTAGCATCAAATATGAAAAGAGTGAGCTAACTACCAATGAGGAGGAAATTAAAGAGATAATTTGAAACTACTTTTCCAAACCATGTGTCAATAAATTTGATAACCTGAGTGAAATGGATGAATGTTTACAAAAATACAAACTGTCCAGATTAACAGAAGAGGAAATAAAATATTTAAATAACTCCATTTCAGAAAAAGAAATTGAAGAGATCATCAATAATCTCCCTAAGAAAAAGTCTCAAAGTCCATATGGATTTATAAGTGAATTCCATCAGACATATAATGAACAATTAATTCCAATTCTATGTAAACTATTTTGAAAAATAGAAGGAGTTCTTCCAAATTCCTTCTATGACACTAATTTGGTGCTGATATCTAAACCAGGAAGAACCAAAACAGACAAAGAAAATTATAGATGAATCTCTCTAATGAATATTGAAGCAAAAATTTTAAATAAAATTTTATATATGAGATTACAGCAAGTTATTATTAGGACAATACATCAAGATCAGGTAGTATCTCTGCCAGTAGGCAGGGATGGTTCAATATTAGGAAAAAATTAACATAATTGAACTTATCAATTACAAAATCAACAGAAATCATATGATTATATGAAAAGATGTCAAAAAAGCCTTTGACAAAATACATCATTCCTATTAAAAACAAAAGAAAGTATAGGAATAAATGAATTTTTCCTTAAAATATTAAGCAGTATCTATTTCAAACCGCCAACAAATATTACATGTAATTAGATAAACTAAGAGCATTTCCAATTATATCAAGGGTGAAACAAGGTTGCCCATTATCACCATTACCATTCAATATAGTATTAGAAATGTTAGATTTAACAGTAAGAGAAGAAAAGGAAATTGAAGGAATCAGAATTAGCACTGAAGAAGCAAAGCTTTCATTCTTTGCAGATGATATGATGCTATTCTTAGAGAACCCAAGGAAATCACCTTAAAAAGTATTTGAAAAAATTAACAAATTCAGAGGAACAGGATATAAAATAAAACCACATAAATCAACATTTCTAGAGTTGAACACCAAAGCCCAAGAGCAAGAGATAGAAAGAGAAATTCCATTTAAAATAACTGTAGACAACATTAAATACTTGGGAGTCTACCTCCCAGGACAAGCCCAGAAACTGTTTTAACACAATTACAAATCACTTCTTACACAAATAAAATAAGATCTAAACAACTGGGAAAATGTCAATTGCTGAAGGTAAAGTTTATTTTATATTATAAAAAAATGACAATTCTACCCAAATTAAATTACATATTCAGTGTCATACCAGTCAAACTACCAAACAGCAATTTTACTGATCTAGAAAAAATAGTAAAAAAATTAATTTGGAGCAATAAAAGAATATCAGACTGATGAAAAATAATGTCAATGAAGGTGGCCTAACTCTACCAGATCTAAAACTATACTATACTATAAGTGGCATCAAAGCTGCCTGGTACCGGTTAGAAAATAGAGTAATGAATCAGTGGATTAGGATAGGTTCAAAGGAAATAGGAGTAAATGACTGCAATAATCTACTGTTTGACAACCCTAAATACATTAACTTCTGGATTAAGAACTCATGATGTGACAAATCTTGTTGGGAAAACAGAAAAATAGTATGGCAAAAAATAGGCATAGATCGCATCTCACACCCTATAACAAAAATAAGGTCAAAATGGGTGCAGGATTGAGAAATTAAGTAAGACACCTTAAACCAATTAACAGTCCAAGAAATACTCTGTCAGAAAAGGGAGAAATTTATGACAAAGCAAGAAACAGAGGTTATTATAATTAGCAAAATGGATGATTTTGATACAAATAAATTAAAAAGGTTTTCACTAATAAAATCAATGCTATCAGAATTAGTGGGAAAGTAGAAAGCTGGGAAACAATTTTCATAGTCCTGATAAGGGTCTAATTTCTAAAATATATAGAGAATTGCATCAAATTTATAAAGTTACAAATCATTCCCCAATTAATAAATGGTCAAAGGATATAAAATCACAGTTTTCAAATGAAGAAATTAAAGTTATATCTAATCACATGAAAAAATACTCCAAATCAATACTGATGAGAGAAATGCAAATTAAAACAACTATGATGTGTCACCTTAAACCTATCAGATTAGCTAAGACGACAAAAACTCAAAACAATCAATGTTGGAAAGGTTGTGGGAGGTTTGAGACATTAAAGCTTTGTTAGTGGAGTTGTGAATTGATCCAACCATTCTGGAGTGCAATATGGAACTATGCTCAAAGAGCAATAAAAATGATCATATAATTTGACCCAGCAATACCAAAACTAGATCTATATCCAGAAGAAATCATTTAAAAAAATGGGAAAAGTCCTACATGTTCCAGAATATTCACAGCAGGTCTTTTTGCATTGGCAAAAAAATGAAAATTGAGGGGATGCCTATCTATTGAGGAATGGCTTAATAAGTTACAGTATATGAATGTAATGGAGTACTATTGTTCTATAAGAAACCAGAACTTTAGAGAAGTATGGGAAGAATTACTGGAAATGATACTGAGGGAAGGGAGCAGAACCAAGAGAACATTGTACTCATTAACAACAACATTGTGAGTTGATCAACTTTGATGGATGCAGTTCTTCTTAGCAGTTCAGAAAGCTAGGACAACCCTAGGAGACCTGCTATGGACAATGCTATTCCTATACAGAAGAAGAAAAACAAAACAAAACAAACAAAAACCCTTTACAGTATCTGAATGAACTCCACTTTTACTTTTTAAAAATATCTCCTAGGTATTTCTTTTCTATCTCATTTCCTTTTCCTTAACTCTAATTCCTCATCTTGAAAATGACTAATATGTAAACATATTAAAGACAAGTATGTATATAAAATATTCACTGAGAGAGGTGGGAAGGGAGGATGGAAGAAAATTACATAACTAAAAATTATGCAATATGCATGTGGATAAATGTTGAAAAACTTTTTACATGTAATTGGAAAAATAAAATATCAGTTGGAAGAACAAAATGTCTGTTGAAAACTATTTTTGCATATAATTGGAAAAATTAAAATAATTTTTCAATATGCTCTAAATTTCTATTGATTAGAGAATGACAAATTAAAGAATCTCTGAGGTATACCTCACACCTGTCAGAGTAAAGAAGATGGCAGATTATGTAAGGTTATATGATTTAATTACAATTGGTGAACTTGTGAACTGATCTAACTATTCTGGACAGCAATTTAAAACTCTGCCCAGAGAGCCATAAAACCATTTACCCTTAGAACCAGAAGTATCACTACTATTTTTATATCACAAGAACAAAGAAGAAGGAAAACAGCTATTTTTATTGTAGCAAGAAACTGGTAACTGATGACATGGCTATCAACTGGGTATTGGTTGAACAAGTTGGGGTATATTATTGTGATGGAATAGTTTGTATATTAAAAATAACGAGGAGGATGGTTTCAGAAAAACTTGGAAAGGCATATATGAATTAATACTAAGTGAAGTAAGCAGACTCAGGGAGAACACTGAAGATAGTAACAGCAATATTTGCTAATGATCAACTGTGAATAGCTTAGTTAATTCTTAGCAATACAATGATCCAAGACAATTATGAAGAAATGATGAAAAATGATATCCATCTCCAGATAAAGAATTATTGGAGTCTGAATGCAGATCAAAGCACATTTATTTTTTTCGTTATTTTCTTTTTTTAATCTGTTTTCTTTTGTAACATGTCTAATACATTTTGCAAGACTGCACATACGTAGCAAATTGGTTGCCTTCTCAAGAGAGAGTGATTAGATGGAAGAAGGGAGAAAATTTGGAACTCAAAATTTTAAAAATAGAGAAAAATTTTTTACATGTAATTAAGAAAAGCAAAATTACAAAATTTCTTTGTCTAACTAACATTCAAGTTTATCTAAAATTAGGGGCTAACTATATCTTTCAGTGATATGTAAGAAGAGTAGCATATACCCTACTCTTCCATACTTTGGTTTTGTGGGAAATGACATGGGGATTTTTGTTCCTCATTAAAGAAAATAAACAGCCCATATGCCTTTCCATACTCATGGTGAGATATATGAAGGATGATTCACTGCTGAGTTCCAATGGACAGTCAGTAGATCTTAAAAAAGAAGTGACTCTAACCTTCAGCATATTCTCTCTTTGGATCGATAGAAATTCGATAAGCTTTTATCTTGGGCTTCTTGTTGTGAGGAGCAGGATTCCTCTCTCCAATTCTGCTACACATGTCATAGCTATTTGCACAAGGAAACTAGAACAATTTGCCGTTTAAAAAAGACAGTCCACAAATCAGTCCCCATACTACTTTTTCAGTTCCTTTCCCCAAGTTTTGTTGACAAAACTAGTCATTTTGAGAGATGAACTTTTGTGACTGTCTCGATAATTTGGGAATTTCTAACTTTTCTCAGTTACTTCCAGTTAAACTGCAGGAGATACTTCACAGAAAAATTGTAATGCTATTTTGAAAAGATGATCATTTACAGGAGAATGAATCCAAGACCTAGTCTGAATCTTGATGGATTTGATCAGGTTATACAGGGCCTAGGTAAAGGCTAAATGACTATTCAGACAGTTGTCAAATGTTTAATGTTTTGATATTTTTAAGCATCAAACTTTCAGAAGGTAATACTTTTCATTGTAATACATGTTTCACTGGAAATTTTACTCAATGCTCAAAATGCATTTTTCAAAAGGCATGTATATGATTCACTGAGAGACAGTGTAATATATTAGGTAGCATTCAGACCAGAAGATAGGAGTTTGAGATCTATTCCTACTACTGGCTAGCTGTGGCCACTAGTGATTCTTTACTTTTATCTCTGAATTAAGTGTAAATCATTCTATGAAGATTCCTGTGTGGATCAGTCAATGAGTCAACAAATATTTATTAAACACACATGTGCCAGAAAATGAGATAAGCACTGGGAATTAAAAAAAAGGAAAAATCCCAAAGACCCAACAAACAAAAATCTCTTTCTCCCAGGAAGTTCATATTTTAATTGGGAAGATAATGGATAAATAACTAAGAATTTACAAGATACATATAGTTGAAATGGAAGGTAATCTCAAAGGAAAGGCAAAAGGAAAAAAAGGGAATATGGTACATTTAGGAGGACTGTAGACTGGGAAACATCTCTCTCATGTTTGAGCTGTATTTGAAGAAATGCAGGAGGTGAGGTAGAGGGAAAGAAAGAACATTTCAGGAATGGGGTACATATCCATATGCGCAGCTTGGTGGATAGAGCATTGGGTTTGGAATCAGGAAGAGAAATTTTTAAAGGTTTAAATATGACTACGGACATTGATTAACTGTGTGATCCTGGGCAAGTCACTTAAACCCTGTTCACCTCAGTTCCATATATATATATATATATATATATATATATATATATATATATATATATATAAATATATATAATGGGCTGGAAAAGGAAAATGCAAGCCACTCTAATATATCTGCCAAGAAAACTTCAAATGAAGGTCACAAAGAATTGTACACAACTGAAATAACCCAACATTAGCAACAACACATAGTCAGTAAAAACAGAAATTTGGGAGTAGAAGAGATAAAATGTGAGAAGATTAGAAAGGTGGGAAGGGACCAGGCTGTGAAGAATTTTAAAAGCCAAACATGATTTTTTTATATTACCACATTTCTCTGATTTATCTTTATCTGTAAAATGGAAATAATTTTGTGGCAATTATCATGAGACTCAAAACAGAACATGATAACTGCTTTGGAAAATGCTTTACACAGGAGGGAGTATTTTGATTACCGCTGTCATCATTGTTATTGCTGTTTCTAAGGTATTTCTCCAAACCACCTTGTGTTATAACATTGTCAAAGTTCCCTCTTGAATAATGCATCCTTATAGAGAGTATCTGGCTGCAAGTGAAGCTACCAAAGTCTAGCTGCAAAACATTTTTAATGTTTTTAAATGCACAGTTGAGAGTGATGAACAAATTACCCTTCTGACTGTTGCAGTACAATGATTAATGCTGTGGATGAGAAGAGAACATGTTTTTATTACATAACTGATAATCTGATCACACTACAGAGACACAGAGAACACTCTGAACTATTGAATACACCCTAAACAAAATGCCAGCGTTGGTTTTTATAGTTTGTGTAATCTCACCTGCTAAGACCCTTATCTTCGTAAAACCGCCGAGTTCCTGAGTAAATAGTGCGCCACAGATTTAAATCTTCAGGGGGATTTGATGCAAGTGGTTGCAGGATTTTACGTCTCAGAAGCTCATATCTAACACAAAAGACAAGCAGAACACTGGGATTATCGCAACTAATGTTATTACCAAAATTCAGGTTGTTCTATGTGCATATTTGTGTGTATCTACTTAAGAAAAACACATCTATTTGTTCTTATAATTCCCAAGTTTTACAGAGAAGAATATTTTTGGTAGTTATTAGATTTTTAGTAAGTTATTTTAAAATTTGCTAGAAAAAGAGAGTGAAAAATTTGACATCTCATTTTTAAACAAACTCATTTTAGCTAACTTTTGATATAATCAGATTCACTAAACACTAGACTGAACTGCAAACTCAATAGACAAAAATGTTTCAGAAGTTCACAAAATAACATTTGTTGTTGCCAAAAATTACTCACTAATGAAAATATAGTGTATCCTCAAAATATTGATGTAATTTATATTAAAACTTAAAATACCATTGAGATTTTGAGTGCAAACTGTATACATAAAAATATGCATTAAATTGTATACTCTGCTCTATGGGCCAAGATCAGCTTTTGTAAAAATTATTTGAGAAACTAGTATGATATGATGAATGAGCACTGGATATATGGTTGAAATTCTATTTCCAATAATTTGCACCTGTGTGACCTTGGGCAAGTCATTTAAATTTCTTGGAGCCCAGTTTCTATAGTGATAAAATGCAGAATTTGGACTAAAAGTCTGCTAATTTGCTTTCCATCTGGGATCCTATGACCAAGAATTTAGTCATTAATATAGCATTAAGAATATGAATTCTCTTTTGTCTATATTGATCATATATTTCATGAGTTTTCTGAAATTAAAAAAGCAACAGTCATGATAACTTTTGTATCCAATTTTTAGCTCTGAACCAATTTCTCTTTTTTACCAGTTACTATGTACAGGATTTCTGAATCTCAGAGTTTTAAAGCGTCTCAGAAACATCTAATATAATTCATACATGAAAAAATAAATAGAATTCCTTCCACTACAAGTTGACAAGTGCATCCAGTTTTTGTTTGGAGAACTCCAAAGAAGTGAAATCTATTTTGCACAACTTACACTGCCTAACTCTACTTGTTAGGTAGTTTTTTTCCCTGGTTTTAAGTCTAAATTTGCCTTGTTGGAATTTTAGTTCCATCTTCCTAACCTTGCCTTTGGAGATTAAGCACATTTTGAATTCTTTTCCTCTGAGACAGTCAAACACTTGAAGATGGTCAGCTTGTTCCCTGTCTCCCATTACCTATATGTCTATTCCTGTTAACATCACTATTTCCTTAAAATGCTCCTCCTAGGGGGGCGGCTAGGTGGCGTAGTGGATAAAGCACCAGCCTTGGAGTCAGGAGTACCTGGGTTCAAACCTGGTCTCAGACACTTAATAATTACCTAGCTGTGTGGCCTTGGGCAAGCCACTTAACCCCATTTGCCTTGCAAAAACCTAAAAAAATTGTTCCTCCTATGGCACAGACTGAAGTTCTTTTCCCATTTTGACAGAGCTTCTCTAGATATTCTCAAGATTATCAATGTCCTTCCTCAAATGTAGCATCCAGAATTGAACACAGTATACCAGTTTTGTTCAGATCAAGGCAGACAGTTTATTAGAACCCTCAATTCCTGGACATTCAAAAGTTTCACACATTCAAATGAACATCATACCTCAGTTATGTGAATAGTCTGTCCAATGCTGTGGTTGACAACCTGTTGATCCCTACCATTCCACTGTGTCTCATCTTCCAATCTACTCATAAGATAACCACCTCTTCATTGAGATAATTTTCACTTTCTCCTGACATTATGAGGATCCCAGTGAGGTCTGAGGTTGTCATCCAAGTATCTCTAACTCTTACCACATATACTTCTCTGATGACCTCTTTCAAATGTCTTCTTCTTTGGAGTTCCAGATCTGTAATGTGTTACTCACACTTCACATGAAACTCTCCATTGTATTTAGTGCAGTATTTAGGTAGTTATTTAGAAAACACTCCTATGACCTGGAGTCATATAACACTGATGAAATATTGGTATTAAAAATATGGGCCTTCAATTAAGGGAAAAGTTTAAGATAAAAGAACTTTAAAATTTCCCAAAGGCAATCCATTCTATCTCTCTCTACTCATTTAATTTTATATAAAGTTTTAAAGTATGTGTACATATAAACATATTAATGGTTACACTCTGTAGATTGCCCATGTAATATAAAACTTCTTCTCATAATCTAAACAATATATATACATATATTTCATCCTCTTGATTTTCTCCATGGATGGTTAGATGGTTATATTATACTTTTCTGAGAAGTTGGATATCTCTTCCATGTGACTCTATAATATTGCTACACCACATTGCTATCCATTAATAGAAGCATCTGGAGGGTTTTACTGTTTATGGGGAATTCCTTTTCAGTAAGGGTTCTGCACTAGATAACCTTAATGCCAGTGAAGCATACATTTCCCTCCTTTATGCCTTATCTAATATTTATGAGTAGAGGAGCAGACAATAATGTTATTTCTTTTAACATACCTTTCAAAAATTCTTGATGTATAAAATAGAATGTGGGAAGAGTGCTCTTAAAGTAGCATGTTGTTCTATTGTGATATATAAAATAATGGCATATATATTATTTATGTATAATGCATATACATGTACATTCATACATAGATGTGGGTATGTATTATTTTAAAGAGGGAAGTTTTTTTGGTCAATTAGTCATGTCCAACTCTTTGCATCCCCATATGGGGTTTTCTTGGCAAAGATATAGGAGTGGTTTGCTATTGCCTTCTCCAACTCATTTTAGAGATAAGGAAACTGAGGCAAGAAAGGTTATGTGACTTGTCCATGGTTACAGAACTAGTAGATATCTAAGGCTAGATTTGAACTTAGGTCCTCTGATTCCATTACCCTCCTCGCTGACCTATTTATCTATCTAGATCTCAATATATAGCAATATCTATGTATCTAGATCTATTTGTTTTTGTATTTTTTTGCAAGGCAATGGGGTTAAGTGACTTTCCCAAGGCCACACAGCTAGGTAATTATTAAGTATCTGAATTGAGATTTGAACTCAGCTCCTCCTGACTCCAGGGCCAGTGCTCTATCCACTGTGTCACCTAGCCTCACCCCCCAATCTAGATCTATTTGAATAAGTGAGTATTTGGAATGTCCAGAAATTATAGTTCAAACGTACTTAGTCTTAGAACAAAATTGGAGTGCTTAACTCATTTGTAGGTACCTTATTTGAGGAAAGACATTAATAATACTGAGAATATCTGAGGAATTATAGTCAAAATGGTGAAAGATTTGAGGATTAAGCTATGGGAGGAGCAATATATGTGTGTATGTGTATGTATGTATATATAAAGCAATAAATATATTTACATATTTTTGTCAATTACGTTTTGATCAATATAGCAATATCATTTGGGAAAGACTGCTTTTCCTTTTGTCCTTTCTAAAATCTTCATCAAGTATAACCTTAATACCTGTACAGATTTTTATAAAAATATTTGGGATAGTAAACATATATTTTGATCAATTTTATGTGTTCTGTCTCCTTTTTTTGAATTTATAATGTGTGAGATTTTACCATGTCTTTGATACTTTCCCCACCTTCAGATAGTCTGTGAATCAAGAGGTCAATGCCTCTATAATTATTAGACATTGGGTTTAATCCATTGCTTTTCACATGTTTTCTCTTTACTATCATTTTTTTTCCTGGAAGCATATCAAGGTGTTTTAGATTATAATTAGAACTGAGTTAGATTATAGATGAGGTAGCTCCTTTTTCTTTCATGACAAAAATATCTTTATAGGGTTTTTCCATCCTTCTTTACATTCTTTACATCCACCATTTTTCTGTTCCATAAGACATACTGATGATAATTTCTGTTATTCTTCTCCAAGATATTTTAATGAGTTTATTTTTAACAGTGGTATTACCTTTAACTGTTATTGACAAGCAAATCAAGTCTTAATAAAGTGCTTTCAGTTTTTTAAAGTATCCTTATTATGTCAATTGATTGACATCAATTGTATTTTCAATAAAATTAACATTTAAATCAGTATTCAGTATGTTTACTTTATAAGTATAGTATAACAAAATGCTTTATTTGAAAATCAGGAATAGGAATATGTAAGGTAATGAAGGTGGTTGCCTCATTGAGAAGTTGGGTATTCACAATACTTTGAAATGAACTTGCTAACTATTCTAAGTAGTTATTATAGTGCCATATCACTTTGAACACAAGGTATGAAAATCTACAAATAAAAGAATTTTAATATTTTTTTCTGTAGAAATAACATATTTTGATAAATAAATATTAAAATAGCTTACCTCAAATGAGGTCCATTTGGCCTCCTGGGTGGCTGCCAAGAAACCCCAATAAAGGACTCACTCACTGGAGTCACTAATAAAGGATTAATACCCTGGGGTAGTGTGGGTTGTGTTGTGATATGAGTAGGCAAACTCTCTGTGCATCCTCCAAAATGTCTCCCACCTCCTGAGCAAGCCACTATGGTGACAGAATAGTTTGTGAAAGGAATGAGGTGGGTCATTATTTGACTGAATATTGATGTATTGCTGCTACTGGGAGTGACCATAATTCTTGGGTCTGGCATGCAGATTTCATAGCTGAGTATGTCTCCATTTAGGATGAGAGGGGGACTCCAAATGACCTATATGGAAAGAATGTTTAAAATCAGTTTGTATATACAGAAAGAGGACAATTCAATTTCACAAAACTTGAAGACATGATTTGCCATGTATTTTTTCTTTTTCACCTAATGAAGTCACCTTCTAAGTATCTGCTCACTAGAGAATCTTTGTTCCTGAACAGTAACAAATGATTTCCTGATCAATTAACAGTACACCATGAACTAAATGAAATGCTATTTACTTGATCTGGCTTTCCATCTCGACATGTTCTAGGACTGTCAAAAACACAGCACCTTAGTGATTCATCTCCACTGTGGGTGTGTCAAAGAACAGTGAGTAAACACATGGAGAAAATTCACACATCCCCATGCATCAATAGGGTAGCCACAGGATTTGATAGTTTGCTCGGTTACAACTCAATTACCCAAAGCACCAGAATCCTTTATCTCACATTGTTCCTGTGGACTGTAAATTGCAATACTCTTGTTGTTATATTCAATAAAACCAGACAATGTTTTCAGATTTTTGGAAGATTCTGAACAATTCGGTTACTGAAATTTTCTGAGAAGAATATTGATTACTTGTGAAAAAAATATTAAGTATAATAGGAATAAGACCACAAAACATAACCAGATCTTAAGGGCAATGGATGTAAAGAGTGTTTTAAAAGACAAGGGAATTTTCTTAAAAAGTAAAATATTTCTTGCAACTAGGGAGAGAAGATGCAAACCACTAATGTGAAAACAAGAGGTATAGAGGAGATATTACAGATAACCTCAAAGAGATGGTGTAAGGAATAGGTTTCCTCCAGAAGGTGAAACCTGAATGAAGCCAGGAAAGTCAGGTGATGTGGGAGAACATTCCAGGCATTGGCATGCTGCAACCAGATTGAAAAGACTCTTTTGAAAGCCAATAGTTAAATTTTCAGCATCAACATTTACACCTCAGAAATGGAAAATGCTACAAATTGGGGTTTAAACTTGATTATTTCTAATTGAATATATCATCTTAAAGTGTCAGCTCTTTGCTTTTTGCTTATTTTTCATATATGTATTTAGTTGAAAAAAATCATTATATATCAAACTTGAGAAAAGACAGGCATAAAATTTCAAGTTATTAAGAAAAAACTAAAATTTTAAACTGAAATGAAAAGTGAAAAATAAGGGAGATAAGGATATTCCCATAAATTTATTTTTGTTTCTTTTCCAGAGATGATAATGAGGTTATTATAATGAATATAGCAATACATTCTAATGAATTATCATTTCCTTTCCACCATAAGAAAATAGTTTCATATTGAGATTAGTGAGCCTTGTTTACAACTTAGAGTTGTTTCATTAAATATTCTAAACTACTACTTAATTTTTCAATTGTGGATAGTAACTTTTTAAAGGAGTGACTTTACTAGAAAATAAAATTGTCATGTACACTTTGAGTATTCTCTGACTTGTAAAAGATTGTGGATTTCATATCACATTCATTCTCAGTCAAATTCTCTTCTCTCTTTATATTTGATATCTGCCAAACCCCCTCATTCTCAGAACTTCTGGTCAGTATCTTCATCCTCCAATTTGAATCCACCCTGTACTTTTTTTTTGTCACATTATTCATTCTAAAACAACAATTTCATTGTCATTCTTGTTTCTTAGAACTGTTCAATAATATCATGTATTGCTTATTTATTTATTTTTTGGCAAGGCAATTGGGGTTAAGTGACTTGTCCACGGTCACATAGCTAGTAAGTATCAACTGTCTGGTGCTGGATTTGATATTAGGTCTTCCTGATTCCAGGGTTATATTCAATAGCATCATGATGCTTGTCAAAGTAAGTCAGAATTTCTTAGTAAAGCAATGTTCTAGTCCCAATCCACCTTTCTCATTTAACTTCAACTTCTCGCCGGTGGCCCATCCTAATGAGGTTCCTCATTATTCCTTATAAATTCTGTATTTGAGCAGCTAAGTGGTGCAGTGGATAGAGTACCTGACCTGGAGTTAGAAGGGACTGAGTTCAAATCCAGCTTCAGACACTTAATACTTGCTTAACTGTGTGACTTGGGCAAGTCATTTAATCCCATTGCCTTGCAAAAACAAAACAAAACAAAATTCTCAACTTTCTGCTTTTACTGTCTCACATAAGAATACGAGATTGATATAAAACTCAGAATCATTTACAATTTTGTAGAACTTGTGGCATTTGTATTATTCTTTCTGGTTTTTCAAAGATTATCATGCTAATTTCATATCTGTTAGTCTGGTCTCAGATTCATAATAATTACCTAGCTGCATGACCTTGGGCAAGTCACTTAACCCTACTGCCTTGTAAAAATTAATATTTTTATATATATATATATATATATATATATATATATATATATATATATATATATATATATATATATCACATTGTATCCTTATTGTGAAACGTTTGTTGGACACAAAAAATACTTTACTCAAACATTTCATAGAATCTATCAGTGAGGAGGGAATCTGAAACATTTAGGGGAGATCTCTGCAAAGAGGTCTAGATCACAGGTTTAAATTCTAACTGTAACTTTGGGGATGGAACTTCATCTATACTTTCATTTCCTTATATGTAAAAAAGAAAGCATTTAATAATTTTTGACTCTTAAATTTACTTCTAGGTCTAAATCCATGATCTAATAATATGGGTGCAAGTAGGACTTTATTATTTTATATTTTTTAAATTTAATAGGTAGTTAACTCTGAGTAACAGATAAAGTATCCTATGTCAGTGATCACAGGTATATTCTTTCTTCAACATTTTATTCTTTTTGATATTATCATGCTCATACGTTAAAAGACAAACTCATATACACTGATCCAGTTTCAATTCAAACAAGCTACCAACAGCACTAATAATTATAAGCAGAAGGGAAAACCTTTCTGAGAAGGAGACTGAATAAAGCTATAAATTCCTATCTTACAAGAAAGAGGGAAAATGCCTTTTGGAGAGAATAGGGCTAAAGATTTTCAATATTGCCTAAGATTGGAAAACAAAATGAGAATTCCCCAAAGATTAGCATTGGTAGAAGCTTTTCAGAAGAAAAATACCAAGATTTTAACAGTAGTATTGATAGTTTTAGATGATTTTGCCTTGTTACTAAATCACAAGACAGTTTTTTTTTCCTTGCTCTGTTTTACTGAGCTCTTTAGAGTGTACTGGACTTTTTGCTGGGATTCTTATGAAGTAGGGAGAATATGACTACCTATAGATGATGCTAAATAAACCAAAAGTAATGTTGCTCCTTTTATTGCAGGTGTTTTTGTATGTCTCTTTGTGTGTGAGTGTGTGTGTGTGTGTGTGTGTGTGTGTGTGAGAGAGAGAGAGAGAGAGAGAGAGAGAGAGAGAGAGAGAGAGAGAGAGAGTAATTTCTTTGTAAGCTTGAAGAATGAACCAAGGTCAGACTCAGGGGACCAATTGGGCCTTCTAGTATATGAGCTATCACAGTAACAATCCATGTGATTGATCCATGTTGCACAGCCTCCCCCTTCTTCATCCTGAATCTTCTGAGAGTTCAAGCTAGACCTTGGCAGTAAGTACATGAAAGCAGGCAATATGACTCAGAAGACAGTCTGTGTTGGATACAGGAATGGGTTGTTCATTGATTCAAATCCCAGGGTTGAGGCTTTGAAAGGAAGCACACTAGAGAAAGCCCTATTGAAGAAACTACTGGGAAAGATTAATAGATTGAACATAATTACTCTGGAAACTTCATTTAAAGACCAGGAAGTCTTATTTTCTCGAATACAAAAATTTAAAAGGATAGGAATTTACCCCTTAAAAAAAATCACAACCTTGGAAAGCAATTGTTTTTGACCACAGTCAGTTGTATATAGCAATCCAAATCTGCAAAGCATTTTAATAGAAATTATGATAGTTGTCTAATAAGGATCACTAAGCAGTCTGCATAGGGCAGAATTGTTCATCTGGCATATGAATGCAATTCTGAGGTGCTGAGCAACCTAGGTTCATCTTTAGGTTTGTCAGTCAACTCTCTATGAATCTGTGCTCAGTTTTCAGTTAGGTCTCATTTCTCTGACCCTACACATTGAAAGACCAAGTGAACTACTTTTTATTTTCTGAATGTTTTCTCCTTTAAATTGGAGATCATCTCATTTGACTTCAACATTGTAGAGAAGTAACTAATCTATATTGGTAGAGGAATTTCTTCACAGATCCAATTAAAACAACAGCAACAAAAACCAGAGTCCCTATATGGTTCTTTTCTGGGTCTTCCATAAAGGTGGAAGAGTAGTGGAAATAGGACTAAAGGTTAAGGTTAGTAAGAATTACAAAATCTTTAGACTAACTATAAACAAAAGTTTAATTGGTAGAATTGCAGATATGAGATCTTTCTCTGCTGACAAAATCAGAAACCAGAAGAAAAAAGAGACTAAAAATGAAGATAAGATTCCTGAGTTCTTTACAGAGAGGCAAATAAAGGGGTTGGTTTATCATGTACACATTTGGTCATTGAATATAGCAACATTTATGATGATAAGCCAAAAAGTTTCCACAGAATTTATATGCCAGTCTCCAGAGAAATTTAAAAAATCAAATTTAAGTTGATAAATAATAACTGTTTGATTTAATATAAAGGAAGTCATTGGGATTAGGACAAGGTATGTGTATAATTAAAAGGAAAAAAACTTAATAATCTAGGATCAAGAATTTCTCCTCGTCCCCTCCCGATACCTTGAGTTATTATTACTATTCTGGACTTTCAGTTAGTTTCAGATATACTTCACTGTCTTATTATTCTATCTCATCAAAAAATAACTTAAAAGTCTTCATATGTATAAGAAGTTGATAGAGTTTCTCTAATATATCTATATTATCTAATACCTATATCTATATCTAATATATCTAACAAAGAAAAACCATGAGGTTAATACAATATGACCAAGGTATTAGTGATCACTATTTCCTCATAAAAATGTTCACAAGTCATATATATATATATATATGTATATATATATATAATACATGTATACACACACACACACACACACACACACATATATATATATATATATATATATATATATATAATTCAAGATTTTTACTAAGAACATATTCATTGGTCTGTGTAATGCATACTCTTTTTTTGAAAATTGGGACATCTTTCTCTAGAACTCCAGAATATCATGTTCTTTTAAAGGACATTACAGAGTTCCAATATCGCTTCACGATCTTTCAAAGGTCATCATTGGTTGCTCAACAATTATATCTTTTTCATTCTGTACCATAGCCCTCAATCCTCTCAAGGGTGTGGAGACTTGGAACTCACTTAAGCCAAGTGGATGCTTTTATTTCCTCACTTATTTGGGGTAGGAACCCCAATATGTTAGAACAAGTCATTTAAAAACACTTCTAGTGTGAATAGTATAATCCTTTGAAAAAAAGATAAATTATATTACTTATTGTCTGTATGAACGTAGATAAGTCATTTAATATTTCTGGGTCTCAACTTCTTCATCTGTAAAATGAGGGGGTTCCAATAAATAGATAACTTCAAAAGTCTATTCCAACTTTAAATCATTGTTGGTTTTTATGAATAATGATCCTATTACAATAAAAGATAAGAAGTTCATTTGCTACCTTCTTTTCGATTGCCAACAATGTCTTCTCACCAGCAGAGATTAAAGGAACTCATTTTTGTTTTCCTTAGCAATTGTCATGAGCTTCATCTCATTATAGGAATTGTTCTTTTGCTATCTTGCCATTTTTTTCTGTCCTAGATTCCTTCTTCTGTATACATATTTTAAACATATGAGATGGGTGACCCTGTGTGAGCCATTCTAGTATCCTCTGGAAGTTACTCTTTTCCTCTTCAATATAATCATTTTATCTATTGTCATCATCTTCAAAATTTTATTCTTGAGAGCTTTTCATGTTGAATGAGCCAAATATCCCTGCAAAATATTGTCATTGGATACTACAATTTGATTTTTCTTTTGAACCTATTAAAATTTGTTCTCTTCAAGGCTGTGTTTACATCATATCATATGGAACTTTTCTATGTTTCTCTATTGTTAACTCTGAGTGATTATTTGCATCCCAATTATTTATACTTAGGTTGGTCAGGATCCAATCCAGAATTGCAGTTACTCTCATGATTTCCTAGAAAGGATAAAATTATCATTAAGTAAATCATTAATTTATTAGTTTTTGAAATATGTGTATGGGGGGAAGGGGAGCAGAAGGGATTGGGAAGTGGAGGAAGGGAAGGGAGGGAGAGGGAGAGAGAGAGACAGAGAGACAGAGAGGAAGAGAGAAATTGGGGGGGAGGGAGAGGGATATAATGGGGGGGAAGGGAGGGAGATGTTTTAGCAGACGAATGGATTGTTGAAATCCTTTAAAATTTCTTATCTAATTTATCATCCTGTCCAGGTGGTATGTAATATACTCCTGTGGCAATATTATTTTTGTTTCTTCTAATAATCTTCATCCAAATGCTCTCTACAATTATCCTCCAGTATGATTACTGAACTTCCTCATTTGACTATATTTTCTTTACATATATATAATAATGGTAATAATAATAATAATTATTTTTGCACTATTACACATTAAATATCCTAAGACTTCCCAAACATTTTAAATATATATATATATATGCAGACTAAACAGAAATATAAATATAAAATAATAAATATATATGTACATAAAATTTCATTTGAATCCTGCAATACTGAGTTAAGTGCAATTAACTACTATTACTTCCTTTTAAGAGATAAGTAAACAGACTGTGAGAGTGACTTGTTCAGCAGCTAATAAATGCCTGTAGTAGAATTCTAAAATTCTAAAATTCTATATAGTCAAAAAGTCTGTCTAATTTCCTATAAAGAATGCTATACATCTAACATTAATGCTAATTTTTAGACAGTGAAAAATGTTTTCAGGGTATTAGTTTTCAATGACTTTCAGTCTCTAAAAAATAACCTAATAGTTAAAAAAGGGTTTTTTTTAAATTTTAAATAGCTTAAATTTTATTTCCAGAATAAAAAATATTAAATCATATCTACAATATATGTTAGACTTGAGAGAGTTAATATATATTAAAAATAGAAACAACTTACAACCTTTTCTTCAAAGATTGAACATGTAGTGAGATATTAAGAAAGAGTAAGGCACTGAGAATAAAGAATCAACCATTTCTCCATTAAGAAAAATATATTTTTAAAAAATGGCTTGGACTCTTCTGAATAAAAAAAGTCCAAGTTAGCATGTAACTGAATGTTTAAAAATAGCAAGGCATTTTAGAAAAAGAAAAAAATACTTAGGAGTCAGGGAATTTAGATTCTAGTTTTAGAGCTATTTAAAAAATCAATTAGTTTCTATAGGCTCAGTTTTCTTATTTGCAAAATGAAAGAGTGGCATTTGATTATTTCTAAGGTCTAAGCTCTAAAATAATAAAGTCATATTATGAAGTGTCTCTAGAAGATGTATTACATTATTCTCATCCAAAAGCATAGGAAATATACAGAGTCATAAAGTAATCCTTCTTAAAGGTAATATGATTATGCCTTATTATATACAACTAATTTGGTCAAGATGTAGCTCAATTAATATCTTTCATCTCCTCAGTGTTATTGCAATTTCTCTCCTATCAATATCAAAAAGAAAGTTCATAGTGTCAAATCCTAGATTCTTCATTATTTGGAGGTCTTGCTGTATTCCTTTTCCTAATTTCCTCACATAGAAAACAGAACCATGATAGAATTCTTGAAATTCCTTGGAGATGATCTCATATTCATACCTCTAATGACTAACATGGCAACGGTTTGTAAACAGAAAACCAGCAAAACCAATGCTTTAGTAAAAAGAAATAAACATTTTTAGTTTCCTGGAAATATTCATACCTCATTTTCAGTGACATACCTTTCTTTTTTTAATATGCCATTTAAAAATTTATTTTGATTGATTGCTTGATTTTTAGTTTTCCAACATTCAGCCATTCGCCAATTCATAAGTTATACATTTTTCTAACACACACACACTCTCTCTCTCTCTCTCTCTCTCTCTCTCTCTCTTCCCTCCCCTCTATCCTTGGTGGCAGATGTACATGCACAACAAAGTTATACCTGTACATTTGTGTTTAACATATTTACATATTAGTCATTTTGACATACCTTTCTTAAACAGAAATCAGGAACTCAATTTTACTTGAGTTTTAATTTATAGTTTATTAGAGCTACATGTCTTATATGGAACTCTTGAACATATGTATGTCTCTTGAAAAACCTGAATTTGCTGCTACGTGAACATTTGCAATATCAGAGAAATTTACCTTTTAAGTTTTCTTAAATTGGGAAAATAGAAAATTCTACAAAAGCATATTACTTTCACCATTTCTTTTTTTTAATCTAAGGCAATGGTGTTAAGTGACTTGCCCAAGGTGACACAGCTAGGTAATTATTGTCAGGCTGGATTTCAACTCAGGTACTCCTGACTTCAGGGCCAGTGTTCTATCCACTGCACCACCTTCACCATTTCTAAAGAGAAAAATCTCCTACAACACTACATATCACTCTCCTTTACTTTCAAATAAGATTTCAAGGAAGTTGACCTTATCCCATGTATCCCAAAAGTCCTTGTCCCTTCCATGGACAATGTTCCTTGGTTAATGTTCCTTAGTTAATGCCCTTATCATGTTCTATTGGGGCAGACTATAAGCACAATGGGTTAGACTCTTAACTTGAATTCAAGTTGATTTTAGCTGAAATTCCACCCAAGACACTTACTGGTGGAGATTATATATTTAAAATGCTATGAAAATCTTACGGTGCTATATAAATGTTAGCCATCATCATCATCATCATCATCATCATCATTATTTTGTATTATAGTTATTGACATATGCTTTCAATGCTCTTGCTAAAGTAGGCTCCATGAGGGTAGAGATCATCTTATTAAATTTTTGACTTTTCCTTTGTTTCTACAAAGGGACCTATAAATCATAGATACTTAATCTACATTCATTGAATTGATTCAATATCACAACCGTTCACACTTGGCACATGAATTTATAACAATTTTCACAATGTATTATATATGTGTGCATTCTGTCTCCTCCCAGTCCTCAAGGACAGGTTTCATGTCTGTCTATTAAAAATTCATCCTTTTTTCATTAAAAAATAAAATAAATTTATGCCCTTCCCTTTAGCACCTAGAACAGGTGATAGGTAACTGCTGCATTCATATCTGCTGTCACACATGTTTGATAGACTTGTCTTCTTCTACATATCTGCTATAAAGACATTCAACAGCCAATTACTAGGAATACACAATTAAAAAGGCAAGATGTCTGTTCTTAATAGAAATCTGCAATCTTAGACAATGACCATGATTCTCTAGAAGACAGAAGAAATGGAAGAGCACATGGCAGTTACAGAAGATGGAATTTTGGAAGATTTTATGGATGCATTTTATCAGCATTCTACATCTCAGAGTCATTGTCTCTTACAAGGAAAACACCCAAACCTAGGGATAAGAACAGGAGTTTTTGGGTCAAATGGGAAAAAAAATCCCTTCTAAAGTTTTGACAAAAATAACAAGATATTGTACTAGAGTTGGCATTAAGAACTAGGTTCCCCCTCTCCTACCTGCCCTCCTACCTCCCCCCAATCCCCCATACCTTCCCATCTTGGCATTCAGTCTTTATACTATCTTTAAGCTTTCTGTCTGGAGGTTACAGGTCAGTCACTGCTTCTCTGTTCAACAACTATGTCACATATCCTGAAAATCTTTAGTGTATCTTTAAGACCCTATTTCTGTTTATAATGTGATCATTGAAAGTCTTGTGCTATTCAAACAACTGTTTCAAAATGTCGAACTAAGTTCTTGATGAGATTAAATATTCTTGCTGAATCTGTCTCTTGATAGCTTTTGATTTTCCTTTAATAATTTGAGCACTAATAAAAGTTAGCTAAAAATTATCTCTAGTGCACAATGTCTACATATTTCAGACACCAAGTCATATACTTTCAGATACCTAACCTGGGGTTATCATTGCCCCAGGGGACACATGGGAACGCCTAGAATTTATGTTGGAGCTTTAGAAATGATCCACATTTTGCCCTCTCTGTCTCTCTCATCTAATACAACCTTTTCCATTTCAGGTTGACAGGCTATAAGTGTGATTTTGTTACTAGATGAGGTAAAAAGTAGGAAGGGGCAATCAAAGAAAGTGGGAAAAGACAATAAGTCTGACAAATTGTCTTTGCCTACCTTTGATCCTCATGCAGCTATGCTGAGCCAGATAGACCCATGCATCAATGACTATCATTCAACTAAAAATGAAAATTATTAGTTCATTTTCAAACGTTCTGTGAGAAGCAATGCATAGTTGTTTAAATTCAAAAGGAGGGAATCCATTCTGAAGATCTGTTATTCTGAAGAAGGTAGCCTTGCAAAATAATAGCTTATCATTTGGTTTGGTTACTAAAATTTTTGCTAATTCCATTAGGAAAAATAACACAGAATATATATATGTATGTATATGTATATATTTTCCCAGGATTATTAACCACTTTAAGGTTGATTTTCCTTTAAATTATCTACACATCTGTAGGAGACTAAATTGTTTGATATGCTGAGGAATTTTTTTAAAATCCTGAATTCCTTCCTTTTGACATGATTTTGACAAATTGATATACTTTCATCATAATTTTCAAATTGATTCCTTTTTAATATAAGAACAAGATAAAATTCTGTAGACTTTTTATGTTTCTATTATTAAAAGTGCATAGTTCAGTCTATCTCACATTGTGACTAATTAATGAAAAAAAATATATAGTGTTTATAGTTTAAATTCATGTCTTCTAACTCTATATTTCAGAACATCTTTTATTGTTCCCCTAGTGAGGAGGTATGGGGCAGAAGGGAGGGCATCAGCACAATAGAGATCCAAATAATAATTTTAACAGATGAACTTTGCTTTTATGCAAATAGCCTTTGTTTTGTGCTCTGGTGAGCAAGCTACTGAAGCTACTGTACCAATGCTTTTGGCACTAGGACAAAACTGAATCCATGGAAGCATGTGTGTATTTACACAAAAGAGGCTTCTAAGCTACAAAACTCCCTCCTGTTTGGTTACACTAATTTCCCTTGAATGAAGTTTGTATGCAAGCCAAAACAATGGTAGTTATCCTGTCCTCTAGAGCTCATTCCCAGATGAATGTTGTGAATAATTGAAGACTTCCTAGATAGACCTGTAATATGCTATTTTTACTTCATTTGCCAATCATTTTGCTCTTTGATCATTTTTTAATCAGAATATTGGTAACTTGGACCTTCTGTTAGCATACTAATCCAGTCCTTACTATTTTTCCAACTCTTCTCATTTTTTGATCTATTTAAATCTGACGTGGTGGTTAAGCTAAGCATCCCATTGTGACATTCAAAGCATTTCAGGTGTGTGAGGAAAATGGAAGCATCTCAACAATATAATTAAGGGGATATAGGAACAGATGAAAAACTGACGCTGATTTCAAAATGGTTTGGGCCACTGGCCAGACTGTTATCATCTTCAGTTAGTGCCTAAGGCAGTAGAGATGCTAGTCTTGCCAGTAGATGGCTCTGTTCCACATAGAGTCAACCAAGGGTAAGTCTGCAAAGGGGGAAAAAAAAGCAATCATCATCCTTACCTTGGCCATGTCTGGGCCTAACACCAGCACCTCAGGGGGTTGTACCCCGGCAGGCCTTGATGGTCTTGTGGTAACCTCTACCCAAGCACTGCTGTTTGTACCTCCATTGAATGTACTCATTAGTATTCGGTACTCATAATTTGTCCATGGACTAAGAGCAGCACTTTGATCAATAAATTTCATGGAATGATTCAGTGGGAGGGTCACCAGTGTGGTCACTTGTTCCATTCCTTTGGATCTTCTCTCAATAGTGACATTCTCCACCAGACCATTGGGGAAGAGGGGAGGTTTCCAAGATATAAGCACAGATGTTGGAGTATCAGAATATAGTTCTGGACTTGGAATGCCTTCTGGTGCATCAGGAAGAGTCCATACAGCCTGGGTTTCAGGTGAAAGAGAGCATCCTTTAGAAGTACAGCCTTCTACCTGAAAATAGTAGGTAGTATTGGGGTGTAAGTGAAGCACTGTGCTGTTAGAAGTCATTCCTGGAAGCATTGAATGAAAATGGCCATTTTGGTAAATATTATAATGGGTGATAACACCATTGGGTCTTGAAGGATGCTGCCACTTGAGTGTCATTGTTCTTGACCTCACATCCAAAAGAAATGGAGGGTCAATAGGTCCCGGTTCTATAAGGGAAAAGAAATAGAAGTGATCTAGACCAATTGAGGACTTCTTCTCTTTTTCTCCAACAGGATAACAAACATGTAGTAACTTTTAAAATATATTTTCCTCTTTTTAGAAAGTAAATTTGAATTTTTAGTTTGAGATCAAAATCTATCAGAAGTGACTTTAGGCAATCTATCTGATATATTATTTCATGGGAATGGAAATGTGTAAGGCCATTTAGAACTGAAGTTCTAGCTTTTGTTGACATTTTTCTAGAGCACTGGTGACTAATTATAACCAATAACATTGTCATAACCAACCTGAATATTTTATAGCCCAGTAAAGTCTTTCTGCATCTCTCATTATATATTCCATATTTTACCTCATTCTGTTTATCATTCTAATCCATGTTTTGCAATTTATCTACTCCCTGTTAATATTATAGGTGATTTTTTACTGTGACTGTGACAGAAGCTGCCGATTTAGCTCTTTCACCTACTGATAAATAAACAATGCACAGAGCTGACCTTTAGGTTAACAGGTTTTATGCTTGCTCCACTCAGCACTCTAACTGATTCAATTATCATAAAGGTTCAGGAGGCTCCATGAATACTGAAAAAGGCCCACCATATGCCTGCATAGGTACTGTGGAACAGCAAATACTCTGCAGCCCTCCAGAGAAATTCCTTAATTGTAAATAATTTCACCATGCGACACAATCAAGTCACCTTGAATGCAAACCCCTCAGCCTGCGGAGGCAAAGTGTTATTTAAGCTTTACTGGGCTGCGTTAAATTCTGCAATTTGAAGGGCTGTTAAGTTTTTCAATTGAAATTTCATTTAAAATGCAGGTGCTTTTTATTATATTGAGGCTTTACTGCTCTCTAGGTACAAGCAAGAACATGGTGCAATAACACAAATCTGGCTCAATCACTGATCAGTAACAGCTGTAATTCCAGAACATTTAGCATTCTTATAAACCACGTCCTGAAATCTATAAATTGCTACAACAGATCAAGAAAATACTATATCCCCCTTTTCTGCCCACAGCAATTTTGACATTTATGAGATTTTTCTGTGAACATTAGATTTTATTGAAAATCTTTAAAAAAAAAGATATACTTGGATTTAGTAATTGTTTAAAACAGCTTTGATTCTTTTTCTTTCTTTTTTTTTTTGCTTTTAGTTTCCAATATCTGGGATTTCAATCTTAAAATGCAATCATGAATGCCAAATTCCTGTGACTCTGTATTATCTGTTGGGGCTATTTTAGCACCAATAGAATTATGTAAAGTGAGATCTATAGCACATGTGTCCTTTGCCTACTGAACTGATATTTGAGGAGTAAGAGTCCTTTTTTAGACGAATAATTCTATATGACACTAGCCTTGGAATCAAGACATTTCTGGTAGTTTGGGAGGTACAGCACATTTAAGGAAATAAAAATACAATGAACCTAATATGGATGAAGGTTATGGGATCATAGATATAGAGCTATAGGGGACCCTGAAGGCTCTAGATTCCCATCCACTCTCCTCTCCATTTTTTTATATGAGATAAATGAGATTCAGGAACAGGTGTAAGCTTCAGTTTTCAACTGCCTGATTTCCTTTGAGACAATTCCTAAGGTCTCCACGCCATTGTTTTTCCTTTTGTTTTCTAGTATACAAGAGCAATTATTGCATCAAAGTGGGAAAAGCCTCTTTTTCCTTTACACATGCATTATCAAGTACAACTCCTGAAAAAAAGCTGTATTTTCTGCAAAAATCAAAATCCTCTAAAATTTTCGATTGGCAAAATCAATGGTGAGAAGGGAAGGGAAAAGAAGAAGGGAGATAAAGAAGGAAGGAAGGAAGAAAGGCAGGAAGGCAAGCAGGAAGAAAGAAAAAACAGAAAGGACATTTTCTAATAAGGGATGCATTAGTGCTGTGCCTAATTATTTATTGTCTATGAATTATCAAACTGTGGGTTTTTTCAGAACCAACAATCATGTTGTTGGTTCTCCCTTATGATGAGGGTAAGTTTTTGAATTTCTTTTGAATAAAACGCTAGAATTATAGGTGAAGCATCCATTATAATGAGATAAACTTATACTTCAAAACCCCTCAGAGAACAGTCTTTCCTTAAAGATGATCTTTTTTCTAGGTAAGGGAGAGATGCTCAAATTCGGTTTTGCAATTCTCCTCCCCTTCCAAACCATCATACATTTTATTAGCTTCCCTGCCTAGCTGAGTATTCAGTCTCTTCTTGTAGCAGTCCTTATACTCAGGCAGTTCAGGAGAGAAATCTCCGAGTGGTGTCCTAATTAGCCTCTCTGGATAGGAAAGTGTTAAAGATGGCTTCCCAACCTTATTTCAAGTTAGTGCTTTTTTAAATGACAAGCCGAATCATCTAATTCTACATATACAAATCAACTTGTATGCTACTGCATGGTTGAAAGGGTCACCACAATTATGTAAAACATGAGTAATAACTATAATTGGGGTAGTTTGCTAATACAATAAAAAGCTCTGAACATGAGAAAAGTTATGCTCACAGCAGTAGCTATCACTTTCTAAAGTAAGAATTCATGGATGAAATGACATGAAAGAGATGGTTATAAAATTTTAATGGAATGATAAAAGGCAAAAGTCAGCCTCTCAGCTGAATTCTTAAAATCCCTATATATCACAATCAGCTCCTTAACTGTAAAATCAATGTGGAGTATAACATGTTGTCAATGCGGTTGTCACTGGAGGGAGGGTCGGGAAGTCTGACAGCTACACAGCTCAGCTGGCCAATGATGAAAATAAACCATAAAGCTCTTTCCTTGGGTGTAATTGTTTAGAGAACTAACTCCTGAAGAAGGGAACAGGGGCATCCTTTCTGATAAGACCATGGATTCATATTTCAGGTCTTTTCATTACAGCATTAATAATAGAGAGTAGGTTCATTTTGGCAAATGAAATTATCTTTTATGGGAGACAATTTTGCTCATATGCTTCAAAAGTTCAGTCTAAACTGAAAAAAAAAGAAGGCAGGAGATTGTGATTAATCTTTTCTAATCACATGTCCAGAACCCATAGGTTTATGTTTGTTTATTTTTTCCTGGAATTAGGAAGCCTTATATTCCCAGAAGGGTGGGTTTGTTTGTGTAAATAGTGTGGGGAGTCTGACAGACTGGGCCTGTGAAATTCTCAGTGGCTGAATGCATCTTCTGGTCTTGCTTTCTATTAGGAGCTACTAAGAAACATTCAATCTTCCTAAAACAACTTTTAAGCATTCCATGTACCCCAACTAACCTTTTATTAACATTGAAATCTACTCCCAAACCTACCCAAAGCAATCTTCTCTGCCCTCAAACTTTAATTCCTTATTTCTTCATTTACGATCAATATCGTAGTCAGGAGGACATGAAGAGGTCCTCTTTACCTCTTCTCATATTCAGACTCACAGGTTCTCATTGATTCTACCTTTATTATGTCCATATGATTCAAGACTTCCTTAATATTTCTACAGCTACCAAACCTATGTACATACTACTACTTACCTAAGTTGCCTCTAAGTTGCATACCAGCAAACTAACTTCATAACATTGAATTCACTATTCATTGCTCAAGAACATAGTGAACAAGGCTCTGAGTAGCCAGGCTCAAATCCTAGCTCTTTTACCGAAAAGTTGAGTGACCTTGGAGAGGTCATGCAGCATCTTTGATTCTTCATTTTGTTATTAATTTATGAGTCCTTTGTATCTCTGTCAGAACTGCATCATCTTACCACATGTTGAATGTGTTTGCTCTATTAAATTATGGATAAGCAAGCCAAACATATAGTAATATCCTATAGTATGATAATTAAATAACTTTTAGATAATCACATACATCTAATTGATATCATAACAGAAGGGAAAACTGAATTATCATATTCCCTAATAAGCTATGGATTCCCTGTGAACTTTAGGCACATCTGAAGAATAGAAGATTGTGGGTAATAGAGGATTGGAACATAATAGTCTTTCAGTAGATGAACCAATACTGTTCAAATGGTGCAGAATTGCTTCTCTCAAATTTCACTAAGAATAAGATGAAAGGGAATTTTAACAAAAACGATATTTAAGTTAGCTGTCAGGACGTATTTTCTGGCAGTAAGGACTGCAAAATATCTAGTTAAGAAAAGTTATGGAGTACTCATTTCAAAGTTTTAAGATGACTGTTATTGGTTTAAGAATAGTTCAACTTTGGAGAAGAGAAATGGATAAAGATCACCTATTGATTAAAATCAAAGAGGATAGTTTTTCCACCCCCATCTCATTTCCTACCTTGCTACTTTTAGAACAGGCTGTATTCAAACCATAATTCATAATATGGTGAGTCTTTTCTTTAAATAACTTACAAAGTAAGAAAACATGACACCCCACAACATCAATAACTCATGGCAGTCTTGAAGTGTTATTAATATATCATAGATATATGAGATTACATTGTATGTAGTATAGTAATTGCTTGAGTCTCAACAAAGTTATATGTCCTGTCCATGGTCACACAACAAGAAAATATCAGAGGAAAGACCTAAATTCAGATCTTCCTGATTTCTGATCAGTATTCTATGGGACAAGGCAGTTAAATGGTTCAGTAGATAGAGCTCTGGACTGAGGAAGACCTGAGTTCAAGTCTTAATAGCTATGTGATCCAGGACAAGTAACTTAATCCTGTTTGCCTCAGTTTCCTCTTCTGTGAAATGAGTCAGAAAAAGAAAATCCCAGATGCAGTTATGAAGAGTTGGAAATAAATGAAATGACTGAATATTAGCAATACTCTATGGGAGAGCCGTCAGTGGGATGATTTATAAACAGAATCATATAAACATTTAGGTATAAATATATACATGTGTGTATATATATATATGTATGTATATTTATAGAAATAATTTGCATATGTACATATTTAAATGTATTTATCATATTTGTGTACACACATAGTGCCTGATATATAAGTAATCATTTAATGAAAGCTTGTTGACTGTCTATACTACCTTCCTATAGCTAATTTAATTCCCCTACAATGAATTTGAAACTCATTATCATTTTTCAGAAAATGGGGTTACAGGAATCTTCAAACAATTAATAAAGTAGTATAATTATTTTCTTATATAGAAGATAATAGATTACAACAAAATGAACTATTATGGTTTGTGAGCAAGTGAGTAGCAATCTATTTAATGTGTTTAGCTATAACAGAAAGCATGTCTTATACATAATAAATAGAATTAGATAAAGAAAATGGGAATGGACAATGTGGGGTTATTCTGATTACAGCTGCCAATGAATTTTCCTAGGTGTTCCAGGCTATCATCCTTTGATTGAAATCCGTGCTTTGATTCATTGCCAGTCACTAGTATTTGACCATCTTCAACTGATAAAGAAAATTCAAAATAGCTGCTGCAGCCCTTAAAACTTTTCATTTGTTCAAATTTGGAGACCTAAGCTATAAAATTCATTGTTAAATAATTGCATAGTAGGCAGTAAAAGACCAGAAAATAGGATTTCTCCATAATTTTTTGAGTTGAAATTCACACAGAAGAATATTGCATGGTTCAGAGTCCCATGATATTTATTTAACAAAATATATTATTTGAGGAAAAAATAGAGAGATTATTAATAGTTTTGAGTTTAATACCTAAAAAACCACCATATTTTTTCTGTTGAGATCACTGGTAAAATTAAGTGAATATAAGCTCATGTTAATTTTATAACTAATACAACTTTAATACATTTGTTAGTTTCTAAGATCCTCAGAATATAACATGAAGGTAATCATACCAAGATCGTTTTAACAATTGAGGAAAAAGATTTGTACTCTCAGGGTGACTGGGAAAAACTATTTTCCTAGGAAAATACCCTATGCAGTAATAGGCAGATATCTTACTTGTGTTTTAAATTCAGCTTTCTTCATTTATCTCTTCTGATCATGAATCTACAGAGGAAATCTCATTGTGCAATCTAGATGCCTACTTCATTGTTTAATGCATTAAACTTGTCAGTATGCTAGGGAGATAATCTTTAGAGCAATTGCAGGGAAAGGTCTTTAGAATGGAGAGAGGGAGAATAAATCTCATAGTACTACTGAGGCGGTTCATGTTTCTTCATTAAAGATAATGAAACCCATTGATATAACTATACTCCACCCTCATTTTAGGATGTTCTCATATTTTTTTCCTCTTCAAGAAAACAAATACAATAGGGATGAAGGTTGGGATATTAAACTCTAAATTATACTACTAACAGAATGTTTTTAATGTCATACTTGTGGGATAATTTAAATTAACTTATCAGAAAATTTACATGTTTTAAAGTACACAAATACATCTGTTAAACCACTGTAAAAGAATCATCCAAAGTGAGTTTCCCTAGGCTAGTACTATCCTTATGGAATAACAAGTATCTGCCATATTTATGACATATTTACCTGTCAGCCTAGACATTTCCCCTTGTTCTTCATCATTTCTACCACTCAACCATACACAGAGAAGAAAAAGAAAAGGAATTGATTGTGTTTTTTCCTTTAATATACACTTTTCTCTCCTATTTTGAGACAGCACATGATTTTTGGACAGCAAAAGAATGGTTTAGAGCTGCCTCTTTCCATATCCAACTTATGCAAAAATCAAAACATCACCCTCCTCCCCTTCTCATTGGTACTCTTCAAGAACAAAAAACATCTATAACAAGATGAGGGCATAAATGAGATTTATTCTATCTTATTGGAGGGAGTACAAATATTGAGATTTGTTGTTGTTCAAATGATTTAGTTGTGTTCATCTTTGTCACCCCTTTGGAGTTTTCTTGGTGAAGATACTACAGTAGTTTGCCATTTCCTTTTTCAGCTCACTTTGCAGAGGAGGAAACTGAGGCAAGCAGGGTTAAATGACTTACCCAAGGTCACAGAACTAGTAAGTTTCTGAAGCCGCATTTGAACTGAGATCTTTCTGACCCTAGGTTTGGCACCACCTAACTACTCCTCACAAACTCTGATATGACAGATACTTTAAATTACTTGCCTTTACAGATTTTGTGAGGAAGATTATTTGTAAACATTCAAAGTATAAAAGTGAATTATTATTATGTGAAATATGCTCTATCTTTGCTGAGTCCAAGAATATTAAATTAAAGGTTCAGCTAACTGACATGAATGGAGAGGGCTAGTAAGTCTTTCCTTCAACTCCAATCCACCTGATTTTTTCTGAAAACAAAAAGTTACTACCAGCAACTGTGCTTCTTTCAGTTTGGGACTCTAGCAAATTCTCTGATATTCTTTTAGGCAAGAAAACCCAAAATTTATTTGGAAAGGAAAACCCTAAAACAACCTTTTAATTCTTTGAATTTTCTTTTTTCTATCTCACTGTATGTCTATTTTGTTTCTTTCTGTCACATACAATAGTCTTTCTTTGTCTCTAATCAGAGAGGAATTTCAAGCTCAAAGAGAAAATGTTCAATTAAGGTTACAAAATCCCTCAGAGTCTAAATCTGGGAGTGGTATCAAGTCTTGATATTTGGTGGAAGCTCTGGCAGTTCAGTTCTATGTTAAAGTGATCAGCACGTGTTTTACAAACATAAGATTAATGAAAGCTTTCAGAGGTGAAAAGTGGGTGCCTTGAGACCCATGTCCTCTTAATTCCTTACTATTTCATTTCAATTTTATAGAGGAAAAATTAGAGTGATGATGATAAATGTCAATATAATATGTGAATCCAAGAAATAATCATAATCGCTAGCTCTGATACAGCTCTTTAAAGTTTACAAAGCTCTTTAAAAATATTTTCTTGGGCAGCTAGGTGGTACAGTGGATAGAGGACTGACCCTGAAGTCCGGAGTACCTGAGTTCAAATTCAGCCTCAGACACTTAATTACCTATAGCTGTGTGGTCTTGGGCAAGCCACTTAACCCCATTTGCCTTGCAAAAAAATATTTTCTCATTTTATCCTCACAGTAACCCTGGGAGATAGGTGCTATTCACTATCATCCCATTTTCGAGTTGAAGACCTGAGTCGCACAGCTAAGTAAGCAGCTGAGGTAGAAGTTGAACTTGGGTCTTCCTGATTTCATGTCTAGTCCTTTAGCCACTGCATGATCTAACAACCATGATGGCTAGATATAACTGAAAAAAAATTCAGATCTATACACCTTTACTTTTGTATCAAAACTTTTAATACTACTTCTATATTGAAAAGTCATAATTCATGAATCGTTAATAATTTAGTTTAACAATTATCAGAAAATAAAAGCACTCTAACTTAATCCTATGCTGTATATGCAAAAGTTATAAAAACACTATAATTTTGTTATTCTCACTATTTTAACAGTTTAAAAACCACATATAAATACCACATAAATTTGGAAAATCATCAGATATATTAATGATATTCTTAAAAGTAGTCACTGAATAGGTTGCTTTAGTAAAATCATTTTGAGCAAAATAAGCTATTTTAATGAAAATTTTCCATTTAAAATTGGTGTTACAAATATTCCAATGTGGATATTGAAATGGTGAATTGTAATCTACACATGGAGAGAATTTTGAAAAAAAATCCCTCAAAACCTAGTTTCTTTTAACTTTAAGAGAAATTAGATCTTCAAAGGGAAGTGAGAAATCTTGTCTTCCTTTGGGGTAGAACTGTAATTGATCAGAAATCTGTCCTTGAGTTTTTGGGTCAGATATTCTACTGCATTTAAAAGAGTTTAAGGGATTAAGATGCAGAGACACAAAATAGTATGCCCAGGTATTATCCTAGTCTGAAAGAAAAATACACATTTGAACAAAAAATTACAATTTCTTCACGTAGGACATATATGAAAAATATTTATGAGCAAAGAGAATAAAAGGCATGGTTAGTGTGGCTCCCATAGGATAATGAGAAGAGATGGTTACACCCAGTTAAAAATTATCTTAATTTTAGAGTATTTGATAAGAGACTTCATTTTATTTATCACATACTCCCAAGTCTAACACAATCTTAATGCATTTTCTGCAAGCTGCATACATTCCTGGTGCTTGGACTGCCAGCGGCACATAAAGAAAATTCATGTATTGTTTGTGTTTATCTGGTTGCAAATAGTCTAACACTACACTGACCAAGATGGCTGGAACAAACATCTTTTATTAACACATGTTTAACATGGCTTAAAATATTCATAGGAAATATGCGTTATTATTATTTGGAATCAGCACACACGATTTTTAAAAATGCATAGAATTGGGTACTGGTGGCACACAAATGTAAATGACAAAATATTTGAAAAATCTATTAAAATTCTCCACATCCTTTTCCTTCCATAAGAACTTATCTTTATACTCAAGGATTTGTTTCCATAGCTATAACTACTTTTCCACCTACACTAAGCCCTCTTTGATTGTTTCAACTTCATCATAGGTTTGCTGGAAATCACTGTTTTGAGATATAAAACTAAAAGTATGGACTCTGATGACCTATCTTGGCAGGCAGATTTTTTTTTCTTGAATCTGTGGCTGATGCAATGAAATGTACTTGAAGATGGTGTGAAATTCAAATGCGGGCATGGAGGTGACTCCTCTGTTTCACTGTGTAAGATGATATGTGAAATTCTACATTGGAAATTGCACTTAAGAGTGTGAAAAATGCTGGTCAGGATCAAATATGAAGTGCAGTTGTGGCAAGGAGCTGTCAAGATGGGTGGTTTTATAAGCAATGAGATGAAGCTCTGACAGAAAGACTGCTTGTGCCTAGTGCCAATCACTCAGTCTTTGTCAACTCAATTGCAAATCCTTTCAGCAATGGTATCCATCTCCATTGACACCCAAAATATAGAGTGCACTGTCACTGTGTTTCAGGGGTGAAAATACATTGGTAGCTTCAATTGGAAAGGCACATCTCCGGCCCACACTTCACATTGATTCAGACAACTTCAGAGTACACACACAAAAGAATAACTGATCTGTTTCAAGTAGGATGTTCTTTTTAAATACATAATAGGTTCATGGATGTGGCTGTATGTCAATAGTATTTACCAATGAATGAAAGCTTAAGGTATACTTTATTTCTCTGAGTCTGTTAAAAATGGAACCTTGAATGGTAGAGTTGGCAAAGAGGAATTGTGATATAAGGGCTCTTGGTTTGCATTAGGAAGATCTGAGTTCAAGCTTTGCCTCTCTGAGATTGAAATCACTGAACTTCAGTCAATTCTCAAATCATATAGTCATAGATAGATTGCAATCAGTGAAGGGATAATGGATAAATGTGGAGAAAATGGACAATATGGATAATACGGACAAAATCCAGGCCCTTGAAATATTGATAGGTCAATTGATATATTCGGAGTTCTATGCTTACCTCATCATAATTGCCACTGGGGGTGGAGTGAGAAAAAAAGATGAATTGTCATAAACCATACAGAAGGATAGGTCACCCTCTGTTTCTAGAGGATATAGCATATCTGGCCACAGAAGTGGAAGTGATTCTGCATACAGATGCTCTACCCACATTGTTAACTGGCAATATTTACTTTAGGATGAATAGGTAAGCAGGGCTGATGCAGGAAGCATGTTAATGCAGTGAAGTTGCATTGTTCACTGGCTTCCCTACAATATTTGGAATCTGGTTTCATTTAGAGAATGGAGACAAGGTTAATCCCTGGCGCCATCATGTAAGGAGTGTGAACCCAGGTGGACATTTGTGATCACTGAAATGCCATTTCTTCTGCAAGGATTAAATAAAAATTAAAGATGACAAAGGGAGAGCTTTCCTTATTCTATAGGCTAACATAGTATGAAGAAACCTTTTAAGTATTACTATCAGTGAGGTATTTTCCCCCTTCTATAAGGATTTATATGATTAAATAAATAAATATCATTGTGGACAGTAATATTTAATACTCAGACCAATTCTCCCCAAACGTAAATTACTCCCTATGAGCAAGTTAGGTACTTTTGAAGGGCACATTAACTCAATTGGTCCTCCAGGGAACTATTTGGCAAATCGTGAGTGAAATGCAATAAATGGTCCCCCAAGGTCTAACACACATTAATATACTGGTCAGAATACTCAACTTACATATAAGAAGAATGTTTTGCCCTAAGGGAACCTGATTCTTTGATCAACAAAAATAAATTAATAAAAATAATACATATATACATATATACATAAAATATTGCACATATTTATACATACACACATATTTTCTAGAAGGCCAAATATACAATTCATTCCTTAAACATTTCTATTTACTTATGAAGCTACCAATATATTTTCACCACTGAAATAACCAACATTAGGCCAGATTTAGTGTGGTTGCATATTAATAGGATTTAAGCAATAAATATAACCAATTTTTCAGGTAGAGTCTTAAAGAAGGGGAAAGTGACTGATTCTGATTATATATTGCTGACATGATCAAATTAAGTAATTTGTATTGAAAATAAAATCTATCTATCTACAGATATGCATGATTACTAGCATTTCATAGATTTAATAGATACTAGTAGTTTAGTAAATTTAATAAATACCATGTTTAATACTAGTATATAAAACAATACAAATTGCAAAATAAAAATATATACAAAATACAAATAATACAAAAATCTAGCCATGTCATTGTAAAATGATGTAAACATTTTGTCCTCTCAGTTGTCTAAAGGCATATGTATAAAAGGGGAGATGTATGCACATTATCAATAACTATGAGTGAAGCTTCATGGTCTCAATATACATATGTATGTATATGTATTTTGTTGCTCAATATACATCTTTCTTAAAGGTAAGAACCCATTCTGTTGTTTGCTGAACAAATAATCTGGCATGCAGAGGTATAATTAGGTTGGGGTAAATGGGGTTTTGCCTCAGGACACCAATATTTAGAGAAACAATCTTCTTTCTCTAGCAGTCAATAAAACTTAGGTTCATTGGCCCATATCTTGAATCCTTCCTCTCAAGATGTCAGAATTCCCATTTCTCTTCTACAACCTGGGAATGAGGTTGGGGGATTCCAACTTTCCCTTCTCTCAATCTTACCCAGGTACCAGAATTCAGAATGATTGTGGTAGCAAAAAGGTTTTGCAACTCAGTTTCAAGAGTCTGAATGATTTGATAAAATGACTTGCAAAACAGAAAGTTAAAGATATGAAATCCTAGATCATTCTGTACATAAAGATTGAATTTACAGTAGGGACATGAGAATTCTTGAGCATTCTTTATATATACATACTGAATCCTATTAGGGAAAATATATCCAAGCACATCATATTTTCTCAGTGAATATGGGCAAAGCTATCCAGAAATAATAAGGAAAATTCTCCATGTTGGGTAAATCAGACCATCCCAACTACATACCATTGTAAATCACTATGATAGCTATTTTCCTTGAATTAGAATTTCTTTTTTCAGTAGAAAGTCAACTATTGCAAACAGGATGCTTTCTTATATCAGAATAAAAGAAGTAGGAAATATATCAGTGATCAATAAACATTATTGGCAAACTTAAAACTGTAAAAAATTTTAAAATAAAATAACAACAATAATAATAGTAAGCTACTGTGCACACTAGGCTGGAGCTATAGTCAGGAAAATCTGTGTCAAATGTAATTAAAGACACTTCCTGGATGCATGATCTTAAGTAAGTCACAATGAGTTTGTCTAAGTTTCCTCATCTGCAAAATGGAGATGATAACAATAGCACTTACCATGGTTGTCATAAGAATCAAATGTGATATTTGTGAAGTTCAAGTTTTACAATACCACATGAGTGCTAGCTATTTGTTATCATTAACTAGCATGTATCACAGCATTTTAATATTTGTGAATACCTTTACATATAATTAGTTCATTTAATTTCTACAACAGTGCTAGGGTAGCAGTTCTTATTATTATTTTCATTATAAGAAGAAGGAAACTAAGGGTGAGAAAGTTTGACTCAGTAAAGAATTCAGTTAGGAAGTATCTGAGGCCATATTTGAGTTCACGTCTTCCTGATTCCAAGTCCAACTATATCACTAAATCTAGCTATGTCACTGGAAAATGATGCAACTTTTTTGCCCTCTCAATTATGCAGAGGTAAATGCATAAAACAGATGTACACACATTATCAGTAACTGTGAATAACTGGTTTCTTGATCAAAATCCTCAAATTCTTGACAGTTCTTTTTTATCTTGGTGCTATATTCCCTACTCATAAAAGAATATTATTATATCTTTGAGGAAAGAGAAGGCAGTCAAGACTCCTGGTTGTGATGACATTTGACAAAGCACTGCATGATACTTACTATCCTCTGTGGTCACAAATGAAGTCCAGTTACTGTATGTGCTACCATATGCATTGGAGGCAATCAACCTCAGCTCATATTGTGTATATGGCTGGAGATCTCCTACTACATAGCTTAAGGATGCAGATGGATGGGAAAACAACCTATAAAGGAAGAAAATACCTTTAAAAAACTTAAAAAAATAAAAAAGGTCAATCTCATTTTAGTATTTTTCAAGGGAGAGAAACAGTACTTACTCTGTGGTCAAAGGAACTGGGTTGAGATCCCACCTCTGATACTCTGTGTAACTTTTGACTAGAAACTCCCTGGTACTTAGTTTCCTCCTCTACTAAATTATTCAAGTGGAATCTATGATCTAGGTGGTTCTTTCAAGTTCTTCTTCTATGGTCTGATATGACAGTCTTCTGAGATCTGGAAATTTGGGGATTCAGAGACTATGCAAATCAAAGCTAGACAATGACTTAAGCTTGGGAATCATTTGCCTATGAGAAGTGGGACTCTAAATTAATATTTTCACATGTGGCTTGTGAAATTAGTCTTATAACTTGATAGTTGCCCTGTTCAGAGTCTTTGCTTTGTTCAGGTGCTTCACTTTCTAGAATTCGATTTTTAAAATAAAATCAAATTTCAATGATATCTTATGGTGTATCCTTCTGAACAGTATTGTGTGTGTGTGTGTGTGTGTGTGTGTGTGTGTGTGTGTGAGAGAGAGAGAGAGAGAGAGAGAGAGAAAGAGAGAGAGAGCGAGAAATAGAGGGTGATTTCATAATTTTGTTTTTTGTCTGTTTTTGAAAACAGCTTTAGATAACAATTTTGCTGAAATTGAAGTTCTGCCTATAGTTATTGAAATGGAATTTGGCCTCTTATACAACAATTAATATAACAAAATAATGACCATTCCTTGGGTAAGCCATTTGAATTAAATTCTATACATACATATATATACATATACATATGTGTATATATGTGTGTGTGTGTATATATATATATATATACATATATATATATATGTATATATATATATTTATATATTTATATATCAGAGATATCTAGACAGAAACAGATAAAATTCAATGCCCACTCTAGAATTCCATCCATGGAGTGAGTAGGTCTCATCTGGAGTCGGTAACTGGGGGAGCCTGGAGCATTGTTGCGAACTGGTGTAGACCAGACAACCTGAAGACTGGTTGGAGTGGCAGATGAAAGCCTTGGAGGCAGGACGCCATCTGGAGCTGTCGAAAAACATGGATGAATTAGAGCAGAGAAAACTGTGGAGAACATATGCTGGATGGGATCGAAATGCTCCATATACTGGAAAAACTGTTCCTCAGGATCAACAGCAATGTTAGCATGGTCCATTTAATTTAACATTTTCAGTCCTGAACTACTATGCTTCTTCATGTTCATCATTCCAACATAATTACATTAGTATTTCAGGCCTTAAAGCAAGCCCCCAAACATCAAGACAAGTGAATGTGCAGCATATTCCCACCTGTACTTCTGCTTGCTTAATTGAAGATTGGTGGGGAATTTAGTGGAATAAATATTATATTTCCTTTTTTCTTTTTTTTCCTTTTTGTTCAACATACCAAGAAATGAAACATCTGATAATCTAGATCAATTATCTAGTCCAAAGGGCTCAATCAATGCCCCTTTGATGACATTTCTACACAAGAACACATAATAACCATTTAATTTTGCTGAAATAGTGGATTTAGTTTTGGAATATAAATGCAAATGATTAGCTAGAAACCAGCATATGAAGCTTTTAAATCATTCCCTCACAAATTCATGTAAAATGTATTTCTCCCCTCAGGTGTTTGGAGTAGTCTTGCACCTTTCCTAGTCTCTCTCTCCCAGTTATCTAGGCAGCAAGAAGATCCAATTCTTTTCAGGCTAGCAGGAAAGCTCATCTGCCAAGTATCATATGTTAAACCTATCCTTATATTCAGTGTACTTGTAAACCACCAAGTTCATATAAGCTGAGAGGACCACATTGCATACTTTCCAGTTCTTTCCAAGCTGAAATATTTATTGGCTGTGAGGGAAATAATGACTGAGTCTTCAGAGAAAATAGACAAGAGTTTTTTTATTTTTAGGTTTTTGCAAGACAATGGGGTTAAGTGGCTTGCCCAAGGCCACACAGCTAGGTAATTATTAAGTGTCTGAGGCCAGATTTGAACTCAGGTATGCCTGACTCCAGGGCGGGTGCTCTATCCACTGTGCCACCTAGCCACCCCAAGCAAGATCTTTCTAATGGTTGAATTGTATTTTACAAAACTTAAAATTAATTGATCATTATCATGACTGTCAAATCAGAATCTTTCTCCCATGGTCAAATTTCTAAATTATATTAGATTAGCTTAGGTGACACTGTGGAAAAGCCCAAGTATCATTCCAAGTAAAGAAAAGCATTTAAATAACAAATAGTAGTTTAAAGATGATTTTTCAGGTATGTTTTAAAATGCCTTACCCACTTTTAAGGTTTCCTGTGGGGGGAAAGAATAAAAAGTGGGAGAAAAACAATATATAATCTAAGGATCACTAATTTCAGTAAAACTCTGTTCTACTCTTTGTATATATCCTTGAGGCATGTGAACTTCCCATTTTCTCCAATTTAAGTGATTGTACCTGCAAGTAACAAGGCTGAAAAATACTCAATAGAAGGTAGGGAACAAGAGAATGAAAAAAAAAATGAGAAATAGAGAACATAGTTCATCAAGCAGCTAGAAGATATTTGGGATAATTAATAGTTAATTGTAAAATTATACCTTTAGTTTGAATGAGCAGAACAAGTATACCTTCTTCTATTGTATCTGTTAATATTTTCTCCACAAACATAAAAGTAGTAATAATTATATAATAATATATCAATTATATATAGAAATATAACATTTTAGATCTGGAAGAAATGTGGTAGGTTATTTAGACCAGCTTGTTTATTTTATGATTAGAAAAATGAGGCTCAGTCCCAGATTAGAAACTGAATCCCTTACATCCACACCTGGCATTCTTTTCCTCCCCATCTTTCTTATCCTAAAATAATTCTTTATTTTTTTGTAATATTTATTTAGTATTTTGTTTTCCCCTCATTACATGTAAGAAGAATTTTAAACTTTCATTTTTAAAAGTCTTGAGTTCCAGATTTTCTCCTCCTTCCCACCCCTGTATTGAGAATGCAAGCAATTTTATATAGGTTAAAATTTGATATAGTCATGCAAAACATTTCCATAATAGATAATGAAAGGAAACAACTTCCCCCACCAAAAAAATCTCAAGAAAAATAAAGTACAAAAATATGCTTCAATGGGTATTCAGATACCATCAACTCTTTCTCTGAGGATGGATAATATTCTTTATCATAAGTCCTTCAATCTTGGGTCAAGCACTGAGAAAAGCTAAATAACTCACAGCTGATCATCCTATGATACTGCTGTTAATTTGTACACAGTACATGTAAGTCTTTTCAGTTTTTTTCTGAGAGCATCCGCCTCATCAATTTTTATAACAGAAAAGTTTCAATAGTAATTACATGTTGCAATTTGTCTAGCCAGTCTTCAACTGATGGGCATCCCCTAAATTTCCAATTCCTTGATACCAGAAAAGAGCTGCTATAAATATCCTTGTACATTTCCTTTTTGTTTTTTATCTCTTTTGGACTGCAGGCCTAGTAGTGGCATTAGTGGTCAAAAGGGGAGGCACAGTTTTATAGTCTTTTGGGCATAGTTCCAAATTACTCTACAGAATGTTAGAAACAGTTTACAATCCCACCAACAAAGCATTTGTGTATCATTTTCCCTACATTCCCTCCATTTGTCATTTTCCTTTTCTGTCCTATTAGGCAATCTAATATGTAAAAGTTAGTACTTCAGAATTATTCGAAATTGCATTTCTCCAATCTAAAGTGATTTAGAATATTTTTTAAATATAGCTACAGATAGCATTGATAGTCTTACCTAAAATTGATTCATATCTTTTGATCATTTATGAATTGGGAATGGATCTTATTTTTAAAAATTTGACTTAGTATTCTGTTTGAGAAATGAGGTGTTTATTGGAGAAACATGTTTCAAAAATTTTCTATGTTCACGCTTACGATTTCTAATCATATTCTGCTCCATACTATTTCCCCATCCCCAGTTATTCTATTCTCTCTCTCTCTCTCTCTCTCTCTCTCTCTCTCTCTCTCTCTCTCTCCTTTCACCCTTTCCCTCCTCAAAAGTACACTCTGTCATCCCTTCCATCACCCCTCGCCCTTCTCTTATCCCCTTCCCAGTCTACTTTTCTGTAGGGTAAGATAGGTTTCTAGACCCAATTGAGTGTTTTTTTTTATTTCCCTTTTCAGTTCTGATGAGAGCTTGGTTCCCTCACTCTCCTCCTCCTTCTACTCTACTATACAAACTTTGTTTCACCACTTTATGTGAGATAATTAACCCCATTTTACCTCCCCCTTTTCCTTTCTACCAGTACATTCTTCTTTTGTCCCTTACTTTAATTTTTTCAATATAATTCCTTCATATTCAACTCCCATAGGTGCCCTCTGACTAAATATACTCCTTCTAACTGCCCTGATAATGAGAAAATTCTAATGACTAATCAGTATCACCTTCACATGTAGGAATATACACTTCAACATCATTAAGTTTTTATGATTTCCATTTCCTATTTACCTTTTTTTTAGGTTTTTGCAAGGCAATGGGGTTAAGTGGCTTGCCCAAGGTCACACAGCTAGGTAATTATTAAGTGTCTGAAACCAGATTTGACCTTAGGTACTCCTGACTCCAGGGCCAGTGCTTTATCCAGTGCACCACCTAGCTGCACCCGCTGTTTACCTTTTTTAATCTTCACTGTGTCTGATACATGAAGATCAAATTTTCTGTTCAGTTTTGGTCTTTTCATCAGAAAAGTTTGAAAGTTCCCTATTTCATTGAATTTCCATTTTTTCCCCTCTGAACAAGTATGCTCAATTTTGCTGAGAAGTTGATTCTTGGTTGTAACTCAAGCTCTTTTGTCTTCTGGAACATCATGCTCCAAGCCCAATATTCCTTTATTGTAGAAGCTGCTAAATCTTGTAGTATCCTGACTGTAGCTCCATGATACTTGAACTGTTTCCTTCTGGCTGCTTGTAATATTTTCTTCTTGATCTGGGAGCTTTGGAATTTGACTATAATATTCTTAGGCATTTTTGTTTTGAGATCTCTTTTGGGAGGTGATCACTGGATTCTTTCAATTTCTATTTTTTTTTTTGTTTCTGGAATATTGGGGCAGTTTTCCTTGAGGATTTCTTGAAATATGTCTAGGTTCTTTTTTTTTCCATCATTGCTTTCAAGTAGTTCAATATTTTTTAAGTATCTCTCCTGGATCTATTTTCCAGGTCAGTTGTTTTTCCAATGAGATACTATTTTTCCATTTTTTGGTTATGATTTATTCTTGATTTTTTCATATTCATTCTACTTTTTATGGAGTTTTTTTCTTCAGTGAATTTTTGTACCTCCTTTTCTCTATTGGTCAGTTCTTTTTAAGGTATTCTTCTCCTCATTTGTCCCTTTTTGTATGTTTCTTTTTTTTATCATTTGGCCTAATCTGATTTTTTTAAAAAAAATTATGTTCTTCAGTGTTTTTTATCTCTTTACCAAGCTGATGACTTGTTTTTCTTGATTTTCTTACATCACTTTCAATTCTCTTCTCAATTTTTCTCTACCTCTTTTACTTGATTTTGAAATCCTTTTTGAATTCTTCTAATTCCTATTTTTCTTGGAGGCTTTGGATGTAGGAGTTTTGACTTTGTTATCTTTTCTGAGCATGTGTTTCAATCTTCCTTTGTCACCACAATAACTTCCATGACCAGTTTTTTGTTTAATTGTTTATTTTCCCAATCTATGATTTGATTTTAACTCTCTGTTAAAGTGTGGAGGGTACCCTGTCCCAAGTGTCTAGGGTCTTAAATAGCTCTTTTCAGAGATACTCTAAGGGACCTGAAAGTTTTTGGTTCTTTCAAGCTGGTATGATCTAAGAAGAGGTATTTACTACTCTCCTGGCCCATGATCTGGTCTGTGAATGACCATAAATACTCTTTTTTGTCCAGGTACTGTGAGGAGGTCTCTGCTCCTCGGGACAGTAAGTTCAGGTGTGCTCAATTCTATGACCCAGAATTTTTGCTAGCCTTGGTGCTAGCTGGCACAGCTTGCTCTAGACTCTACTGGACTGCATTTCACTCAAACCCTGGTGTGGCATATCTTTCCTGTTGATATTCTAAGTTGTCTTTAGCATCTGTGGGTTGAGAGGTCTGGAAGCTTTCACTGCTTCCCTTGATTCAGTCAGCCTACTGCTTGCTCCTGTATTACTGGGAGCTGGTATGTGTTGGCTTGGGCTGTACTGAACCATGCTCTTTTCTCACCATAGAGCCACAGACCTTTCCTGTCAAATTTCTAAGTTGTCTTGGGCTGGAAAATTGTTTTACTCCATCTTTTTGTGTTAGTTCTTCCACTCTAGAATTGGTTTGGAGTCATTATTTAAAGGTATTTGCAGTGGTTTGGGGGAGAGCTCAAGTGAGTCCCTGCCATCTTTGCTTCACCTCTTACATCTGGCATTTTTAAAATTACAGCACAATGTACCTCTTTTTTATGAATACATAAAAATACTTTAATCCTTTGTCCATAAGAGTTCATTTGAACTTTGGCAAAACTTGTATTCTTTAGAAGACAATCTAATCTTTATGAGTGACTATGGTAAAAAAAAAAATCAACATTTTAGGAGCAACCAGCTGGTGATGGGTTTATCTGAATTTGGCTTGTTCAGTTCTTATACAAGAGTTAACTACTGGGGAGAAAATGAGAGATCTATGATTGAGTCCATCCCTGAAAGGAACTTGAGCTTCATTGACACAATGTTTGAGACTCAGGGGTCATTTCTATTTCACAGCACTATACTAGCATAGGACTTTAATGGAGAAGAAGAGTGGTCCATGAGGGAATTAAGCCTGTGATCTTGAATCATCAACTCCTTGTTATACTCAGTTCAACTTGTTGGCTTTTTAAATGATAATAATGCAGAATAATATAGAAATGAACTTTTCCTAGAGTAGTCTGAAAAAAATGACCAAATTATTCTGAATCTGAATTGGCAAGGTCAATGAGCAAAATAAATACATAGTTTTCATATTTTGTTTGAAAATCAGCCCCCCAAAACATTACTATGAGAATATGTGTATATTGTACTTATGTAGAATTCCACATTTGTAGAAGCATACTGGGAATGTTCACAAAGGGTTTCATTAATATTCACTTGAGAAAGAGCAAAAAGAGAGCACAAAAGTAGACTACAGAAATCAAGTACTTTGGAGTCTCTATTGGGTAGTAATGAGAAAGGTGCTCTATAAAATTGGTCACACTTTGATCATTAAAACTACAAAATGCTTCCCAAACAAACTGATCATCTTAAATTACTTGAAGAAAATCTACAGTTTTTTTCCATACTGTATACTCTAAGTACCACAGAAATTTAATTCCATCTTTCCACATGTTTAACCCCTTTTATCCTAGACCTATTCCTCAGGGACTCTTTAGTATTAAAGCTATAACTGGGAGCTAGCCATAATTCCACTGCTGGTTTCTCAACAGAAGAGCCATGTTTCTATCAGCTTGATATATTGTCTCCAGGAAGCAGTGTTGCTCAAAAAGCTTCCCTCAAGTTTTAATATGACCCTCATGGGGCACCCACTCCACTGGCAACCTCCTGAATCAACACATCTTTTCCAGGAAATATGAACTTTGCATGGCCGCTGTGTGTAGCAGTTGCCACAAAATACAAAATCAAAAGAAGAAAGTTATTTTTAATAACAAGTCAAATCTAAATATGAGTATAATAAAACACAAGCCTAAATCATTATGGGATATATGAAATTTTTGTATTAGAGAAATTATATAAGCTTCTTTAATTCATATTTTATTTTATTCATTTTGAATGACATATACACACCTACACAAGACATTTTCTAGTTAGTAAAATTATCCATCCGAATTATCAATACCTCTTACATAAAAACTAGGGGACAGGCTTTGGAGAATGTGTGGCATGGTATGTTGAGTACTGGAATTCCAGACAAGAAGATTTGAATTGGAATTCCATCTTTGCTGGGTGTAACCATACACACATTGAAAAATATTTTAGAGTTAATTAGCTCATCTTTAAAAATAATACAGACTGCCTGTAGTATCATTATGATGTCATCAGAAGTATGGGTAAATATATATATATATATATATATATATATGATATTTTTGTACGTGTGTGAATATAAAATTGGGTGAAAGAAATAAAAGAAAGATGGTAAGTCTTGGGAAAAGTGAGAGACAACTAATAGATAGATTGTGCTTCATTGATATTCACTAAATTGCAAGATATCTATAGGTGGATCCCCAGTAGATTGACTGTATTCTCTGTGTTAGATGTATAAGAGAATATACACAAGAGGATGAGCAGAATTTGATGGATTAAATCTGCAATATCAATTGCATTTCTATCACTGAGATCCATCATAGCATCAAATTAATACTTGTTTACAACCTCAGGACACTGTCACAAGAATCCAAGTAAAAATACTAATTGCTGTTGTCTTTCATTTTCAAAAAGGATCAATGACATAATAACAATAGCAGTTGCCAGCATTAGTATAATGATTGAGGGTTTGCAAAGAGCTTTACAAATATTATCTCATTTGATCCCAGCAATGACTCTGAAAGTCTTATGCTATCGACCCCATTTTGCAAATGAGGAAATTGAGGCAGAAGGCTAAGAGATACTAATGAGTCAAACAGCTAGTAAATGTCTGAGGTTGGATTAGAACTCAGGTTGTCTGTGCCTAGAAAGGTATGAGTTGCCTTACAAATCTTAAAGCAATATAGTTAAATGTAAAGTAATATAGTTACATCATAATATGTAGCTTAAGTAATATATTTATATAAGTAATATATTTTATACAGTTATTTTTTTGTTTTATTGCTAAAATTCTTTTTCTCAAAATGCCAGAGGTGATGAGAAGAAACAGATGCTTTTGGTTTGTTCAATCCAAATTAAAAAATAAATAAAATTTATTAAAAACAACAGTATGTAATTATATCATCATATTTATAATATTTAGTAGAGAGCTGTTTATTTTTTAATTGAATGGTATTCTCTCCTCCTCTCATTCTTGGAGCAGGCAGGCTGTCTTCTCTGAATATTACCATGGCTTATCAGAATTGTATGTCAATGTACCAAGTACCACTTAATTACCAGCAACCAATTTAAATTCAACAAGATTAAAAAAACAATAGGATTTATAAAAGAAAAATTTGAAAGTTCTTTAAAATAATTTTTATCATTAAGTCTTTGAGGGATTGTCAAAACCCCCCCTCTCTGTCCCTCCTCCTTCTCCCTACACATTTTTTTTAACACACTCAGATGTCAACTAATTCAACTTTCTACCTTTTGTAAAAATGCCTTCTACAATATCCCTGGCAAAACATTTTACAGCAGTGAGGAATTTCCAATATTGTGTTGGATATAGATATAAACTTGGTCTTGTTATACTTTTTTTTCAAATGATTAGGATGAAATAATTATGAAATAATCCTAATCATTTGAAAAAAAAGTATAACAAGACCAAGTTTATATCTATATCCCTTTGAATCCCAGTTTTATTTTCTTGGAACGTCATTTCTTTCAAATAATAGTGTTCCAATAATCTGAAGACTGTTTTCAAGTCCCTTCCAAGGTGCTTTCCTATATCATTACCTATTATTTCATATTTGTAACTTCAAAAGGGTCTAGCACTTTGTGCTTCAATTATAGCAGGCACTTAATAATGTACAATGAATGAATGCAGAAAGGAAAGATTATTGTATAATTTAATTCCAGCTGGAACATTTTTTACTTCTTTGGGTGTTTTAAGAAATGTAACCATTTTTACCTAGATTTCCATTTAGAAACCATCATGTTTCATTCTCCCCTTATGGGAATGTGTTCTTCATTTATTTTCAACTACACCTGTTATCTTCTATGTCTGTTCTAGTCACATAATTCTCATCATTGCTTTCTCCATAATTCTCTGCCTGGGTCTATGTTTGGTTTCATTTAACTCAGTGAATGACCATGTTTCTGGGCCATATGTCATCACTAGAAGGGCACGGTAGTTATAAACCTTTATCTACTGGCAAAATAGGAGATTGCTTTTTTGTGTGTCAACTTCACGAATGTATCATAGTCAATCTAGTTAAGTTCTTAACTCTTTCATGGTTATAATATCTGATTTATCCCTTTTTGCTCCTCACAACCTCTTCAATACATTATTTATTAATTACATATATATGTATATATTTTACACATACAAACACATATATATGAAAAAAATATATATATATATATATACATATATTTCTGGCATATCTTTTCTGGCATATCTGGCATATCCTTGTGTTTATCACAAGGATGTTTGACTACTCCTATTTGACTACAAATTCATTTTAGACAAAGAATATATACTATTAATATATATTAATAATAGCACTATGGTAGATAGAACACTGACCTTAGAATGAAAAGTCATTGCTTTAGCATTTACTACCTATGTGACTGAATCTTGGTAACTCATTTAGGTTGCACAAGTCTCAATTAATGGATAAGATAAAAAAAATGCTATTATTCTACCTATCTCTCTAGGTATCAGAAAACTGCTTTGAAAACCTTAAAGGTTAGAGAAATATACTTTATTAATATTTGTAAATCCTTCCTTCTCCTCTATTACCATTCTCAGAAAGATAAATCTCAACATTAAATCTTCCTACTGAACTCACAAGGACCACATAGTCTGTGAAAACCAAGGTGATTGAAATCCACATGATGCATGAATATTTTTTGAAATCCTTGATATTGTGAGTTTTGGCTTATTAAATATCCTGTGTAACAAAAAATTCCTATCAAACATACCTTCATTGTTTTCAAACTCTTTAATACACTAAAATATATTGAAAATTAAAATTATACAAAACATAATTTCCAAATCTAGATACTTTATATGCTCCTTAATTAATATTAACCAGTATTATAAAAGTAGAGACTTCCTAGAAGCATAGGTTGATAGCTAAATTAGACCTTAGAAATAATCTACTACAAGTTCACCATTTTATTTTATTTTTTAGATTTTTTTTGCAAGGCAGTGGGGTTACGTGACTTGCCAAATGTCACAGAGATAGGCAATTATTAAGTATCTGAGGCTGTATTTGAACTCAGGTCATCCTGACTCCAGGGCTGGTGCTCTATCCACTGTGCCACCTTGCTGGCCCACAAGCCCGCCATTTTATACTCAGGGGCTGACCAGATAGGTTAAGCTATTTATTCAGAGTACATATGACAGAGCTAGGATTTTATCTCAAATCATCCAGTTTCAAAGTTTCTCCATGGTACCATAAGGTTGTAGGCAATTAGCCTAATCTAACTCCTTTCTAAAGTATACTTTGAAAGGTGTCTTTTGAAAGCAAAGATAAGGATCACATGATCTACAAAACAAATAGATGCTTTGAGCAAATTTATCCAACATTAAAAGTTTTAAAAAAAAGGCTTTAAAACTACATCAAAAGTAGTTATAACTGAATTTATATGACAAAATTCCCACACATGACTAAAGATTCCATAAATTAAAAATGAAATACTAAATCTAAATTCTTTATTTCAGCATTCTCACTCTGAACTAGCTCCACGGACAAGATCCAGTGCATACAAGCAAGCATAGGGATTGCTCCCAACAGAGATGAAATCTGAATCTCCCCGATCCTGGAAGAAGCAATAAATACCAATTCTGCTCAGCATTTGAAGGAAGAAGGTGGGGAAGATGGATAGAAGCCTGGAGGAAGAGCAGAAAAAGCTCAGTCCTATACTAGAGGGAGAAAGTGTTGGGTCTGGTGAGAAGGGGACTAGAAACTCAATTGGGAACACCCTCCACATACATCCTCCATAGTCAATCATTTGCTAAGGCTTGTCAGATACATACATACATACACACATACATACATAGATAGATAGATAGATAGATAGATAGATAGATAGATAGATAGATAGACAGACAGATACATATATACACACACACAGACAATATTATTTTATTGTTTTCCTCTTTTCTTCATTCACAAAGTCAATGTTCTAGTTGGGAATGAACAGAATTTTCTGGTTGCATTCTACTAGAATTCTTTCTTTAAGTTGGTCACAAGTCAAAAAGACTACTCTTTGTTGTCTTTTATTTAATTTTGAATCCACTTAAATACTATACTATTTTCTAGCACAAATCTCTTCATCTAATCAATAAGGAGAGCAGAAGAGACTTTGAAAACTACTTTGCTAAAATTTTAGTTCACTATGAATTCAGTATTCTCATTATCTAATAGTCTAGTTACTATCTCCCCCCCCCAAAAAAAAACAAAAGAAGAAAGGACAGACTGAACTATTCTTGAAGAAATCATTTGTTGCTCATTTACTCTAAGTCACATCAATTTCTTCCTCACTGCATTTGTAGTTATCTTGGCAAAGTTATTGGAGTGGTTTGCCATTTTTCTTTAGCTCATTTGACAGGTGAGGAAATTGAGAAAAACAAGGTTTAATGATTTAGGATTATGCAACTGTTAAGTGTCTAAAACAAGCTTTGAGCTCAGGTCTTCTTGACTCCAGATCTGGCATTCTGTACATGATGGTACCATCTAAGTTACCCCATACTTTAACTATCACTGCTTCAAAGTCTAAATACTAACAAATTGAAGTGAAGCTCACTGACTGGTAGGAATGAAAACTTTTCTCCACTTTCAGTTTTTTTGTTTGTTCGTTTCTTGCAAGGCAGTGGGGTTAAGTGACTTGCCCAAGGTCACACAGCTAGGCAATTATTAAGTGTCTGAGGTCAGATTTGAAAACAGGTACTCCTGACTCCAGGGACAGTGCTCTATTCACTGTGCAACCTATCCATCTTTTTTTTTAAAAAATTGGTTTTTTGAGAGTTAGCTATTGGAGCAGCTAGGTGGTGCAATGGATAGAACATGAACCCTAGTGTCAGGAGTTATCTGAGTACAAATCCAATCTCAAGCACTTAACACTTACTTAGCTGTGTAATTTAACCCCATTGCCTTGCAACACCCCCCCAAAAAAAACCAGAAAAAAGGAGGAGAATTAGCTATGGTTACTCTATAGAGAATTGACCTTCAAATCTGGAAGATGTTAATTTGTGACTCTGACTGATAACATACTTTCTAAGACTCTAAGCCATAATTTAGTTTTTCATCAGTGTTGGTATAGTGAATTTTCTACCAGAAGTTCCATATACCAATAAAATCATAGGTCTAATCCTTCAAGTAGCATCATTATCATTATTATTATCCTTTATAGTCCAAGAAATAATAATGTAATTTGAATGGTTGACCCATCTTTTTAAAACAATGAAATTCACTTGATTTGAATGACACTACAAACTCAAGCAACATTTCTTGGGTATGAAAATAGTAATCAAAATTGATGAAAATATTTGTCAAAATCTTTGGGAAATGAAATTAGTAGATGTCACTAAACCTAAGTAATCATTCTTCAGAAAATGAGAAATTGCCCTCATGTCCTCTATGAATGCCTTTAATAGATGGAGAAAGCAAACCAGGAAACATCTTTCCCTGGTTTCAGCATATAAAAAGAATAACAGAGAAATTGTGGGTAGAGATGTCAGTTGAAGGCATGAGAATAAAAACGTGTAGCTGTGTGACTGAATATTGTTATTGATCATTTCTAAAACAGAAATGAGTCAATAGGACCCTATTATCCTTAGGTCCAAGGCAATATTCTTATACTCTCATATCTCTTAATGATTAATATTGAAAAAAGGTGACTTGAAGTTACACTATAAGCTTATTTCAGTGAGTTTGTTAATCAAGCAATATCAGACAGTCTTAAGTCAGCCTCAGTTAATTTTGAAGTACCCCAAAGCTTTGAATGATAGAGCTGATTGCTTTCAGAGGAAAAAATTAGGATTTTGAATTTCATTAGATATATCATTTGTTCAATGAGCATGTGAAACTCTGTCTTTGTCAGACTAATTAAAGGCCCCAAGGTTGTTGGATACATTATCTAGAATTGTTTAGATATGAGTCTTTGTTTTTGACATCTTAAATCACTGATCATATTCTATCTCTTTTCTAAAAAGAGATATTGCAGATTTAGACATTCTATTTAAGGTTTTACTTTTAACAAGAGAATTGCTCTTGGGAATTAAATTATTTTGAACATTGTTTCATTCATGCAATTTGGTTTCTATGCAGAAAAGATGAAACAATTGTTTCTGGAGTGTGTGAGAAACAGAATATTTTAGTTGGTTATAGCTTCAATTTAAAATATAAATTAAAATACCATACAAAAGTATTTTTAGAAATTAAAACTGTAGTATTTTAGGTTCTACTTTTTCATTCTCTTAGTTGAAAATAATGCTTCAAAAAGGTAGTGAAAAGTAAAGATTTAACTCAGAGGATTTGACTGTGTTATTAGTTCTGTCATCATGGGCATCTTACTTTTCTGAACATGTGACACTGTCTTTGTTAGTCTAATTAAAGGCCCCAAGGTTGTTGGGTATATTATCTAAAATTGTTTAGATCTGAGTCTTTGTTTTTGACATCTTAAATCACTGATCATGTTCTATCTCTTTTCTACAAAGAGATATTGCAGATAATAATTCTAGATAATATACCCAACAACCTTGGAGACTAATTAGTCTGACAAAAACAGAGTTTGGAAATGCTTCTTGAAGACTTGGATTAAATTATGCCTCCACTGCTTACTAGCAAAGTGACCTTAGACAAGTCATTTAATCTCTCTCTAAATTCCTAAATATATCTTCTAAATTTTAGATAGGTCTCAATTTCCTTAGGGAAAGGACTCCTCACACTGATAGTTTCCCAAACTGATGAAATCATAGGTCCTTTGAAAATTCACAATGCAAGTCTAATAAATAATTAAAATTATGAACCAAATTCCTTTAGGGTCAAAGTCACAGTTTGTGGAGGTATTTCACTTAGTGCTATATTGTTGAATAAGCTAAATGAATAATTAATTCCATAGATTAAAATTAGAAGCATGCAGGATATAGAATCTTTTAGATTTAGTTATGGGGTAACAACACTCTTTTGGAATTACATATTTCAATAATTAAATGGTTGATAAAATTCAGTCATTTTAATATTCAAAAAACTGAGAGATTCTAGTTATATCAGTCATCTTATCAAGTAAATTGAGTCAAATACTGTGGTTGCTTGTTTAGTTATCAGAATTGAGCTGAAAATACATACAGATGGGGTACGGGACCTGTGTGTTATACTAGAAGAGGGGAAACTTCTCATTGCCCATACTTCCTCTCTACTCTTCCCAAGGTAACTCATAAACTCTTAATGATCAAATCCGATAAAATGTTTGTAACCCTCATTCTTTGCTACCGGTTTGCAGCTTTGACCATTGTTAACTCCTTCCTCTTCCTAGACACAAATCTCCTCAAAAGTTGTTAGAACACTTCTCTCCTAGTTCCTTTACATGAAGGTATTCTCAAAGTGCACTTTTATGTATCATTACTCAAGCTCACATCTTATCATTACATATGCACTAAGGCTCTGTCCTGCACTTTCTGTTTTTAGTGACCTCATCAGAACCAACAAGTTCATTGATGATCTTTATGCAAAGCCCTCAAATACATGAGAACATCCATCCTGTCCCTTTCTTGAGTTAGTCTCACATCATAATTAATAATAAAGTTAATAATAATAATAATGTTAAAGTTAACAAAGCATATACTGTCTCGTTTAATTGATTATCTCGTCTTTAACAAGGAGGTACTATTAATATCCTCCTACTGATGAGGAACTGAAGTTTCAGACCTATTAAATGCCTTACTTAGTAGTAAGGTAGTAAAAGTTCGAAATAGGATCCAAACTCAGGTCTTCCAGACTCCAATTCAGTTATATATACTGTACCATTAAAGATAAAAAACATTTCCAAAATGTAACACAGTATATCTTTTCCCCTTAAAAAATCATTCCACTTTAAATTTTCTTCTATTTTATTGAGGTCATCTCCATCCTTCCCACAATCCAAAGTTAGAACATTGCCCTAATTCTTCCTTCTCTGATATGTTCCATGGCAGTTGACAAGTTTTGTGGATTCTATTCCCACAATATTTCTCACATCTGAACCCTTCTTTCTGATCAAGTGACCATTGCCTCTAATTCAAACTCATTACCCTTTTCCTGAATTATTATAACAACTTCACTGGATATCGAGTTTCTGCTTTCTCCTCAACAATACATCATCACTTCACAACTACCAAAATAGCCTTCCTAAAGTACAAATCAATTACTCTCCTGCTCAAGAACTTCCAGCATGCCCTCCCTTTTCCATTGTCCAAAAGAAAGAATACCAATTCCCTAGGTTGGCATATATGGGTCTTACAGAACTCAGTTTAAGTGCATTTCACATTACTCCCCTTAATGTATGCTTCCAACCAAAATGAACAGATAGTTCTCACTCTAGTTAGGACTAGGTTTAGTCAGAAAGACTCATCTTCTTGAGTCAAATCCAATCTCATACATTTAATAGCTGGGTGACCTTGGGCAAATCACTCAATCCTATTTGTTTTATTTTCCTCATTTGTAAAATGAGCTGAAAAAGGAAATGGCAAACAATTTCAGTGTCTTGGACAAGAAAACCTCAAAAAGACTCAAAGAAAGTCAAGACACAACTGAACCAACAACAGCCAAAATGATCTACTTTTGGATTCCTAAACTCAAAATGCCTTCTTCCACTTGGGATCCTTTGCATAACCTCTCTCCAGCTATTGAAATATATGCCTCTGGCTTCTTGTAAGATAGTTCATGTACCACTTGACATGAAGTTTTCCTGATATTTAATATGTGTTATGGTGTCTCTCTCTTCAAATGGGTATGTAGAGTGTGTGTGTACATATATATACACATAAATATAATTCATATACTGAAGTTTCAGTAAAATATAGGTTCCTTGAGAACTGGAACATAGTTTTTTTTTTTATTTTGTTTTTATATAACCTGGCATACCATTTGGTTGTTAATAAACACTTGGTAAATGTTTATTAGATAAGATCTAACTTGACATAAATAAAGCCCCCAAGCTATAATAAAAATGTGCAACAACATTATGAGATGAACAACCTTGATGAAAGGAACTCCTTTTGACAGTCCAGAGAGCTAGGACAACTGTATCTGACTATATTATCCCCATCTAGAGGAAAAACAAAACAAAACAAAACACACAGAAAAAAATCCTTCCTAATGTGATGAACACTTTATAAAAATTTATTCTTCTGTATCTCTTTCCCTTAATCCTTATTCCTTATTCCTCCTACCAAAAAATGGCTAATCTGTAAACATGTTTGTCAAAAATATGTATGTACAGTGTTCACCACTAAAAGGAAGGGGTTAAGAAGGAAGGATAGAAGGAAATTTTGTCACTTAAAAATATACATTATAAATATAGATGAAAATAAATAAATTTTAAAAATGTGCAGACTCTCCTCAGGTAATCACAATAAAAAGATAAGAAGTCAAAAAAGTTAGAGATATAAAATAATTCTCACTTAAGACATTGACTAATGGCTATGAATTGGGATTATTTGAAGAAAAATTCTAATCACAGTGACATGAATTTATTTGTCAATTTAACAATTACATTTGGTTTCAGTTCTAAAGTAGTTTGATAAATATTTTAGAAATTCTGTTTTCTATACATCTAAACAAATAAAAAAATTGAGAATATTTCTAGTAAAGTCTTATATTTTTGCTAAATAGTAAATTGTTATGGATTTAGGAAGTATTGTAAATTTTAATATATTTTTAGTTTAAAACAAGCCACAACACTAAGATCAATTCCACTCTATCATTGTACAAGGTATATAAGCTTGCTTAGTAGGTGAGGGGCAAAATTTTTTTAAAAAATTTAATTTAATTAATTTTCACATTACTACAATAATCTTGTTGTAAAAGTAAACATAATTCCCGTCTCCCCACAAAGATAGAAAAATCTCAAGGAAAATAAAGTGAGGGGGGGGGAGTGTATTTCAGAGGTGTTTAGTTATCATCAGTTCTCTCTCTCTGAGATGGATTGCATTCTTTATCATAAGTCTATCAGAGAAGTTGCTTCAGCATTTTTTCCATAGTTGCTATTGCTAGCTGTATTTCCCTCCATCTCATTCCTCCAAATCCTCATTTTTTTCTATTCTCTCTCCTTTCACCCTGTCCTTACTCAAAAGTGTGTTGTATTTGACTACCCTCTCCCACGATCTTCCCTTTCTTCTATCACCTACATCCTCCCTCCTCTTCCCTTGTCCCCTTTCTCCCATCCCTTTCTTCTCCTTTTTCCTCTAGGGAAGATAGATGTCTACACCCTATTAAATGGGTATAATATTTCCTCTCTGAACCACTTCTGATGAAAATGAAGGCTCACCCAATCCCCTTCACCCTTCCTTCCACTCCATTGCAAAAGCTTTTTCTTGCCTCTTTTTATGAAATATCTTAGCCTATTCTACCTCTCCTTTCCCTTCCTCCCAATATATTTCTTTCTCCCCTATTAACTCCATCTTTAATATATTATAGGGAGCCAAGATGGTGACAAGAAGGGATCGAGTCTTAGGAGCTCTCTGATAAAATTCATCAGCTAAGGACTCTAACTAAACTTTCGAGAGACAGACCCCACAAAGGGACCCAATGAGGCAGTTCTCTTACTCAAGGTAACTGGAAAAGAGCAGAAAGGCTCTGCTCCCCAGGGTCGGAGAGGTGGCCCGCCAGAGGGGTGGCCTACCAGAGCCAAAGAACCTCAGCCTCCGGAGTCAGCACCAGGGCGCTGGGGGTCTCAGCTCACAGCAGCAGGGGAGTCTCCTGAGCTGCACCCCGAGGAGCACCGCGCACAAAGTGGGGGAACAGCGGGGGACCTCTGCCAGAGCGAGCATGCGGAGCCCAGCCCTCAGGGCACACAGCAAGCAGCATCCTCTTTCCCCAGCCCTGATCCAGGAAACAGAAGCAGGAAGAGCCAGTAAGCAGGAGCCCCCAGGGCATGAGCCCATTGAGCTGAGGGAAGGGAGTGAAGAGAGACTGCCTAGCTCTGTCCTCTGCCCCTGAAACAGGACTCTGGGGCTCTGACCACATTCAGATCCTGACCACAGTCTAGGCGCCCCCATAGAACAGCAGCCCCCCCCCCCCACATCAGCCCCTTGGCAGAGGGGGGCGCTTATAGTCATTCACAGACCAGGAGGGAGGACAGAACCTTACACACTGAGACCCTAGTGGGAGTGTCCCAAAAGCTCAAGAAACACCCCAAACCAGGCCCAGGCTGGGAAAATGAGCAAGCAGAGAAACAAAAAGAAGACTATTGAGAAATATTTTGCAAATGAGCCCAAGAAGGACCAAAATACTTAGTCTGAAGATGAGGAAGCACAAGCTCCTGCATCTAAAGACTCCAAGAAAAACAGAAATTGGGCTCAGGCTATGACAGAGCTCAAAAAAGACGTTGAAAAACAAATGAGGGAGTTGGAAGAAAAATTGGGAAAAGAAAGGAGAGAGATGCAGGAAAAACATGAAAATGAAGTCAGCAGCTTAGAAAATAGCATGCTAAAAACCAGCTTAGGTCAAATGGATAGAACAGTTCAAAAAGTTACTGAGAATAATGCTTTAAAAAGCAAAACTGGCCAGGTGGAAAAAGAGATAAGAAAACTCTCTGAGGAGAACAAATCCTTCAGACAAAGAATAGAATTCAGGGAGATTGATGAATTTACCAGAAATCAGGAATCAATACTTCAAAACCAAAAAAATGAAAAATTAGAAGAAAATGTGAAATATCTCATTGAAAAAACAACTGATATGGAAAACAGACTTAGGAAAGATAATTTAAAAATTATTGGAATACCTGAAAGTCATGATCAGGAAAAGAGCCTTGACATCATTTTCAAAGAATTACTACAGGAAAATTGCCCTGATATTCTAGAAGCAGAAGGCAAAATAGAAATGGAGAGAATCCACCGATCCCCCAGAGAAAGAGATTCCAAAAAACAACCCCTAGGAATATTATAGCCAAGTTCCAGAACTCCCAAGTCAAAGAGAAAATATTACAAGCAGCCAGAAGGACACAGTTCAAATATTGTGGAGCTGCAGTCAGGATCACACAGGACTTAGCAGCAGCTACATTGGAAGCTCGTAGGGCTTGGAATACAATATACCGGAAGGCAAGAGAGCTTAGAATGCAGCCAAGAATGAACTACCCAGCAAGGCTGAATGTCCTCTTCCAGGGAAAAAGATGGACTTTCAATGAACCAGGGGAATTTCAAAGGTTCCTTTTGGAATGGCCAGAGCTGAACAGAAGGTTTGATCTTCAGATACAGGACTCAGGTGAAGCATGGAGATTGGAGGAGAGGGGGAAAATATGAGGGACTTAATGAGGATGAACTGCATGTATAGAAAAATGATACTGATAATATTCATATAAACCTTCTCAGTTAATAGAGCAGGTAGAGGGAGCTTTTATAGTTGAAGCACAGGAGAAAGCTGAATTCAAAGATAAAATATGGTGTAAAAATGGAATCAATAGAGAAAAAAGGGAAATGGAATGGGAGAAAGAAAAAGGAGAGGGGGAATAGTCCAAGATATTTCACATAAGATTTTTTTTTTATTACAATGAGCTATTGCAATGATATGGAAGTGGGGAGGCAAGGGGGAATGAGGGAAACTTTGCTCTCATCAGAGATGGCTAGGAGAGGAAACAGCAAATATACTCAATGGGGTATAGACATCTGGAGTAAGAAGGAGGGGGGAGCAGGGGGAAGGGGTGGGGATGTCAATAAAGGAGGAGAGGATGAACCATGGGGGGAGAGTGGCCAGATATAACACATTTTCTTTCTTAACTTCTTGCAAGGGGCTGGGAATGGAAGGCCTGCCCAGGACCACAGGGCCAGGTGGATTCTGGGCCTAAGGGGTGGTATGGGGGCTCAGGGCTTCTTGGCCCCAGGACCAGGGATCTGTCTGCTGCGCCACTCAGCTAGCCTACAGCAGAGTCATAGCGAAAAGAGAGAGAAAATAGAGTACATGGTAGTGGAGAAATAAGAAAGGAGGGAATTGCGATCAGCAATGGCAATGGTGGAAAAATATGGAAATAACTTTTGTGATGGACTTATCATAAAGAATGAGATCCACCCATGACAGAGTTGTTGGTGTTGGAACAAAGACTCAAGCACATTTTTTGTTATGATTATTTGGGGGAGGGTGCAGGGCAAGTAGGGCTGGATGGCCTGCCTGGGGCCACATAGCAGGGTGATCTTTTGGTGTCTGGGGCTGGATTTGGACCCAGGTGCTCCTGGGTCAAGGGCCAATGCTCTGTCTGCCACCCAGCCACCCCTACTATTATTACTATTTTATTTTATTTTGGGTCTTTTTTTTTCTTTCTTCTTTTTTTTTTTTGGTTTTTGCAGGGCAGTGGGGATCGGGTGGCTTGCATGTCACAGGGCTGGGTGATTGTTGGGTTTATGAGGCTGGATGTGGTCTCGGGTGCTCGTGGCTACAGGGCTGTTGCTTCGTCCATTGCGCCACCTGGCCATACCTACAATTATTACTATTATTATTTTTTTATTTTAATTTGTTTCCTCTCCCCTTTACTTTTTTCACCCAAACAAGTCTATCTATATTCATGGGGGAGGAGGGGTATTTTGTTTACTTGTAAACAAGAATATTTTATTAATGTAAAAAAACATTTGTACAAAATGAGAATAAAAAATAAATAAATTTAAAAGAAAAAATATATCTTCACATTCAACTCTCTCCTATATGTTGTCTATATATGCTCCTTCTAACTGCCCTAATAAATGAGAAGATCCATAGGAGTTAATAGTATCATCTTCCCATGCAGGAATATCTTCAGTTCAATGTCATAAGGTCCCTCATCATTTTTCCATCTACCCTCTCTAAATTTCACTTGAGTTTATATTTGAAAAATCAAACTTTTTTATTTAGCTCTGGTCATTTCAACATGAAAGTTTGAAAGTCATTGTTTCATTGAATGTCCATCTTTTCCCCTGAAAGAGGATGTTTATTTTTCTGGGCAGTTGATTCTCAGGTGTAATCCAAGTTCTTTTGCCTTCCAAATACCATATCCCAAGCCGTACAAGTCCTTAATGTAGATGCTGCTAAATTCTGTGTATTTCTGACTGTAGCACCATGATATTTAAATTAATTCTTTCTGTATGCTTGTAATATTTTCTCTTTGACTTGGGAGTTCTGGAATTTGGCTATAATATTCCTGGGAGTTTTTATTTTGGGATCTCTTTCAGGAGGTGATCAATGAATTCTCTCAATTTCTAATTTAACCTCTGCTTTTAGGATATCAAGTCAATTTTCCTGGAGAATTTTTTTGATGTCCAGGCTCTCTTCTTGGCTAAGACTTTCACATAGCCCCATAATTTTTAAATTATCTCTTCTGGATCTGTTTCCCAGGTCAGTTGTTTTCCCAATGAGATATTTCACATTTTCTTCTAGGGTTATTTCGTTCTTTTGGTTTTGTTTTATTGTTGATTTCTCACAAAATCATTAGTCCTCCCAGCTCCATTCTACATTTGAAGAAGTTATTTTCTTCAGAGAACTTTTTTAATCTCCTTTTCCATTTGACCTAAACTGGTTTTTTAATATGTTATTTTCTTAAGTTTTTTTGAATCTTCTTTACAAAGCTGCTGATTGGGTTTTCATGATTTTCCCATATCACTCTCATTTCCCAATTTCTCCACTACCACCCTTACTTGATTTTAAATTTTTTTGAGCTCTTCCACAACCTGAGACCAATTTGTATTTTTCTTGGAGACTTTGGATACAGAAAGTTTGATGTAGTCATCTTCTGAGTGTGTTTTTTGATCCTTCAATGGATCAAAGTAATTGTCTATGGTCAAATTATTTTTCTTCTGTTATTTGTTCATTTCCCTAGCCTATGATCTGATTTTAACACACTTTCCCAAGCTTTTGAAAGATTTGGGGACACCCCACAGGGACTTCAATTCCTTCAAGGTCTTATGAAAGGCTCTGAATGCTCTCCTGGTCTATGTATAACCATAGGCCCTCCCTCTACCCTCGAGAGCTGTGAGGAGGGTCCCTGCTCCACTATGGTAGTATGAGACCTCAGAATGTGACCTGGATCTGAGTATGGGCAAAGTAGCAGAATCCTGCCTCAGAATCCTGCCTCTTCTGTCTCTCCTGACCCCCTTAGCATCCATGTGCTGAGTGTTCTGGAAGCAGCTGCTGGTTGACTCCTCAGGCCTGTTTCGGCATTCTGGAGTGGGGTTGTCCTGAGACCTGCACTGGCCTGGGCTCTGTGTTCACTCTGATGTGTCAGAGTGTTCCTGCTGACCTTCCAAATTATCCTTGGCAGTGAATAGCCTGTATGCTCATGCTAAAAAGAGATAGGAAGTGTGGCTTCCAGAATGTTGGATGGACTCTTTGGTATACATTTAGAAAAGGAGCTAGATAAAGAGTCTCATAGGAAGAACTGACATAGATGAATTACAATCCTTATAACTGAAAAAAATACTCAAATTGATGCAATCATCAAATTATTTGAGTAACTGAGCATCAATCTTGTCCATTATTTAATTTTTCTGGGCATTGGGACTTCCGGGGCTGAGCCAAGAGGGTGGTGTAAAGCTAACATGCTCCCGGGGCTTTTCGCTACCAAATATAAATGAAGCCTCTACTCTGACATTCAAACTACAGATTCCACCAAGAAACCCAGAAGATCCAAAGAATTTTTCAATGGTAGACATCTTGGAAGATCTTCAGTGAAGGGCTTTCTCTTTGGGGGGAAAAGGGGAAATAGCCATGGGAGACTGGAGAGGGGGAAAGCCGGTGGGAGGCTTTAAGCCACAGTACAGTCCAGGTCCCAACAGCTTGACAAGAACATAGTTCCCAGCACTAGACAGCAAGCCAGCAGGGAGGGTCCTAACCCCAAACAAAGTCTGAACCCTGGGAATACAGGGGCAAAAGACAGGAATGGGTTGTGAACAAATCACTACATAGGCAGAACTTGGACATAAAGGAGGAAATAAACCTTTCCAAAGGCAAGGCCTAGATTGCATAGGCAACTTCTTGGCCAATGACAAGTCAGGGATCAGACCCCATATAAAAAGCATGGATCTAAACTCCCTATACCCCAGGAGCAGAGCTAAAACAACAAAGTTCAGCAAAAAAAGCTAAAAGAACTCTCACTATAGAAAACTGCTATAAATAAAGATGATAACAATGCTATGTCAGAAGAAGAAATCAGTGAAAAATTACTTACAGGGGAAATATCCTAATATTCTGGGAACTGGACTCAAATCCAAAAGCTCATATAAGAGCTTAAAAAAAGAATCTAAAAATCAATGAAGAGAGGAAGAAGAAAAATAGAAATGAGAGTCGTGTAGAAAAATTATGAAAAATTGACCAAAGAAATCAACTCATGGGCAGCTAGGTGGCACAGTGAATAGAGCAACGGCCTTGGAGTCAGGAGTACCTGGATTCAAATCCGACCTCAGACACTTACTAATTACCTATCTGTGTGGCCTTGGGCAAGCCACTTAATCCCATTGCCTTGAAAAAAAAACCCCAAGAAATCAACTCAGTTAAAAGCAAAAATAGTCAACTAGAAAAGGAAACACAAAAGGTAATAGAGGAAAATAAAACCTTAAAAATTAGAATTGAACAAATAGAAACCAGTGAATCTATGAAACTACAAGATTCCATAAAAAAATTAAAAGGCTGAAAAAAATGAAGGGAATATAAAGTACCTTTCAGGAACTTAGAGCCCTTTGAGATTCTTATAGTTAATTAAATCAGAGTTGGACTTAATTCATAAATACTTAACAAAGTATTGCTATTCTTGCCCTTTTGTTGTTCCAGATAAATTTTGTTACTATTTTTTTCTAGCTCAGTGAAGCAATTATTTGGTAGTTTGATTGGTATGGCACTGAAGAATTTAATTTGGGTAGAATTGTCATTTTTATTATATTAGCTCGACCTAACCATGAGCATGTGACATTTTCCCAACTATTTGGATCTGACTTTATTTGATTGAGGAGGGCTTTATAACTATGTTCATACAGTCTTTGTGCTTGTCTTGGGAGGTTGATTCCTAAGTATTTAATGTGGTTTACAGTTATTTTAAATGGAATTTCTCTTTCTATCTCTTGTTCCTGGACTTTCTTGTTCATTTATAGAAATGCTGATGATTTATGTGGGTTTATTTTATATTCTGATAATTTGCTCAATTTGTTAATTATTTCAAGGATCTTTATATTGAATAGTAATGGTGATAATGGGCATCCTTGTTTCACCCCTGATATGTTTGGAAATGCTCAGAGTTTATTCCCATTAGATATAATATTTGTTGATGGTTTTAGAGAGATACTATTCATTATGTTAAGAAAAAACTCCATTTATTCCTAAACTTTCTAGTGTTTTTAATAGGAATAGATGTTGTATTTTATCATAGGCTTTTTCAGCATCTATTGAGATAATCATATGATTTCTGTTGGTTTTACTAATGATGTATTTAATTATGTTTAGTGTTTCCCTAATGTTTAGCCATCCCTGCCTGCTGGTTTAAATCCAATCTGATCATGGTGTATTATCCTGGTAATAACTTGCTTTCATCTCATTTCTAAAATTTTATTTAAGATTTTTTGCATTAATATTCATTAGGGAGATTGGTCTATAAATTTCTTTGTCTCTTGGTTTTTCCTGGTTTAGGTATCAGCACCATGTTGGTATCATAAAAGGAGTTTGGCAGAGAACTCCTTCCTCTCCTATTTTTTTTGGTAAATGTAAATGTAAAGGAAGGTGGCCTAGCTCTCCTAAATGTATAATATAAAGCATCAGTCATTAAAACTGCCTGGTACTGGTAAAGAAACAACATAATGCATCAGTGGATTAGGACAGGTTCAAAAGAAACTGCAATAAATGCCTACAACAATCTACTATTTGACAAAACCAAAGGCATCATCCTCTGGGATAAGAATTCACTATTCAACAAAAATTGTTGGAAAAAATGGAAAATAGTATGGCAAAAACTAGGCATAGACCCACATCTCACACCCTATAACAAAATAAGGTCAAAATGGGTTCAGGTTTTAGACATAAAGAGCAATACCATAGATAAATTAATAGACCAAAAATACTCTATCTGATCTATAGAAAAGGGATAAATTTAGGACCAAACAAGAATTAGAGCACATTGTAAACTGCAAAATGAATGATTTTGATTATATTAAATAAAAAAGATTTTGCACCAAAAACAAGTTAATGCTGCCAAAATTAGAAGGAAACCAGAAAACTGGGATACAATCTTCAGAACCAAGAGTTCTGATAAAGGTCTCATTTCTAAAGTATATAGATGATTGCATCAGATTTATAAGATCACAAGCCATTCCCCAATTGATAAATGGTCTAAGGATATGAACAGACAGTTTTCAAATGAAGAAATTAAAACTATATATAATCATATGGAAAAAATGTTCTATATCATTATTGATTAGAGAACTGCAAATTATACTAACTCTGAGGTATCACCTCACACCTATCAGAATGGCTAAATTGAGAAAAAAGAAAAGATGATCAATACTGGAGAGATTGTGAGACATTGAAGCATTGCTGGTGGAGTCATGAATGGATCTAATTGTTCTGGAGAGCAATATGGAACTATGCCCAAAAAGCAATAAAACTGTTCATACCCTTTCAACCAGCAATTCAAATTCTAGGCCTATATTCAGAAGAAATCATAAAAATGAGGAAAGTCCTACATGTTCCATAGTATTCATAGCAGCTCTTTTTTTGTAGTAGCAAAGAATTGGAAAGGGAGGGGATGTCAGTCAATTGGGGAATGGTTAAACAAGTTAAGGTACATGAATATTATGGAATATTATTTTTCCATAATAAACTATAAATTTTTGGATGCTAGAGAAATTACAGGATCTGATGCTGAATGAAGGAGCAGAACAAAGAGACCCATGTACACATTAATGACAACATTGTGAGAAGATCAACACTGATAGATACGGCTGCTCTGAACAGTTCAGAGAACTAGGACAACCCTATTAGACTGACTAAGAATAATGCTATCCCCATCCAGAGGAAGAAAAACAAAACTTAACAAAACAAAAAATTCCTTCAGAATCTGATGAAAACTACAAATATAAATGTTTATGTACAATAGTAACCTGACTGTTTGCCCCTGGAGGAGGGGAGGTGGGAAGGGAAGGTTCAAGGAAATATTGTAACTTAAAAATCTGTGTAGGCATATGAATGAATATTGAAAAACTTTTATAACATGTATTTGAAAAAAATAGAATATCAATAATTTTTTTAAAATTTCTGGGCATCATTTTCATCTGCAAAATAAAAGACTTGGACTTGATGCTATCTAAAAGTATTTCTAGCTTTCCATTTTAAGAAAGATTTTCATTTTTTATTATTTCTTTTGAAAAAGATTTAAATCCTATGGTCTTGAGTATTCTGTGCTCTTTAATTTATTAAAACAAACCATAGAATGTCAGAATTAGACAAAATAACAAGAATGATGGGACAATTTTTTATAGAGCTACTTTTTATGTATCACATCTTCTATTTTTTTAATCCAAAAGTCTAATTTAGTTGTTGTTCCCTTAGGTACTAAACACAGTTCATAATTCATTTGATATAAAATGTCAGTTTAGATTCTTATACTTCTTTGATAAATGAGAAAAAACATGCCCATTTCAATTTTTCCTACACCAGTTCCACCTAGAACAACCCCCCATTGTGCTTCTCAAAGACCTTTGTGTTAAATTAAACATCAAGATTCAGAAACTGTGGGGAATGATCTTTCCAAGATATACAGCACAAATATAAGAGACAAGAGAAAAGGTAAAGCTTTTTCTTACCAATAAAATGCTATCTCCCAAAGAGCATCTTTGATCCTCAAATTAGTCTTCAGTTATAATTTATTATTATCTTAACAGTCATACCAATGTTCCTTTTCTGTATACAGGCAATGATATTGTTGGACTTACCGGAAAAAAAATAGAAATATATTTGGGGGTTTTATTTTCCTTTCATCCAGCAAATCCCTTTGATGTTAATAGAGGAAATATTTCTTTGCATTACAGAATCAATAATCATGAACAGGAATTAAGTCCTTTTATTTCCCAGATCTACTTCAACCTAAGATTTTGAAAAAGGAAAGATTCTACCTTTGCAACAATAAAAAGGAAGACATTAATAGGGAGATTACTACAAGAATCATTTCTCAGGGTGGCTATTTGATGTGCAATTTGTGAATGGATAGCATATATATATATATATATATATTATATATATATATATACATCATCAACAACAAAAGGTGAAAATAATTTGTGCAAATCTGAGCTTTAATGTGATAATGTTATATATTTGCATATATTAGCTGTGTGTAAATTTACACATATATAAATACAGATAAGGGAAGAGAAACTTGTACATGTATTTATGTGTGCCTGTGTTTGTATTTCTCTCTATATATACATACACACACATATACACAGAGAATCATAGACATATTTAGAAGGTCCATTAGAAATCATGAATGAAGGGCTAGTGAGACTTGCCCATAACCAAACAGGGCCTGAAAAGCAGAGCTAGGGTTGAAGACAGTTATCAAATTTTCTCTGTCTTGGTCACAACAAAACAATAAAAGTGAAGGGGAGAGAAACAAAGATGTGTGTGTGGGTGGGGTGTTTGTGTGTGTGGGTGTGTTTGTGTGATATACATCTAAGTTTCTCTTCCCTTCCCTTTTTTTTGTTCTAAATTTAAGATTTCATTGGTGTAGGGAAATTTTTATGTAAAAGTTAAATAAATAAATGATAATTATAATATGATACTAATAAATAAAATGATAATAAATAAATGATATAAAATGATAATAATACATGATAATAAATAAAATGATAGTTTAAAAATGATCTTAGAGGGGAAGGCAATTCTAGCTGGAAGAGATTAGAAAGGCCTCTTGCAGAAGATGAGAAGTGCTAAAATAAATCAGTTATTCTAAGTTTTGGAGGTGAGGAAGAAGATTAGAAAGAACACTGGTATGGTATGATATGGGACTGAGAGATAGTGTTGTTTGTGATGAGTAGCAAGAAGGCTCCTTTATTGGGACCATAAAATTGTGAAAGGGAAAATGTATAAGAAAATTGGAAAGCCAGAAATAAGTGAAGCTGCGAGGAGATAAACTTCTGTTCTTACAGGTAATAGGGAGCTACTGAAGTTTACTGAGTATGTGGGTGAGGGGTGACTGAACAGATTTTAGTTTTAGTAAAATCATCTTGTTAGCTGTGTGGAAGATAGATTTGGAGCAAGGAGACAGACTTTGAAATTTTTTCTGTCATTGGCTGTAGGCAACTGTCTGAGTTTCACTTTTTTCAAATGAGATAACATGAAAAGTACTTTGTGAAGTTTGAAGATACATATATGCATGTATGCATGTACATATGGTATTATTTTTATTTAACTCTGAGGTGGAGATAACAATACTTCTCTACCTATCACACACGCATATTGTAAGAAAAATACCAGACAAATATGAATTGTTTTTATTAAAATAGCTAGATTATGTCATTTCCACAGAGTAATCATCATACTTCACATTGATGTAATGCTTTGTTTTAAGCTTTGCAAAATGCTCTACAAAATATTTTTTATCCTTATAACAATTTCAAATTATAACAAATTTTAAATAAGGCAATTGAGGGAGTGAGAAGTTAAGTAACTTGCTTGGGACACATAGCTATGGAAGTATGCAAGATCAGATTCAACCTCAGGTTAATCACTTTGTCCACTTTACTGCCTACCTACCTCAGTAATCTAGCAAACCCAAATGGCTAGAACTTTGTACCTACTAAATATTCATTACATGCTGTATGACAATGCACGCATGGAATCATAGACATATCTGGAAGGAATGTAAGAAATGAAGATATATATATTAATATAAAATCCACTGTCTTGTCTACTTTTTCCAAGTTCTTTAAATGAATGCTTGGGGGGGGAAATGTCTTGTCTTCCACCATTCAATTTCCTTGTTCTAAGTATTTACCAGTTTGTCAGTTTCCTTCCTAAAATATGATGTTCAGAACTAAACTCAGTGCATGTGACTGCATCTATGACTCTTTAGTATGGGAAACAGAACACCTCATGATAAAGACGATATTCTTTTTTTTAAAGAAAGATTTTATTTATTTTGAGCCTTACAATTTTTCCCCTATTCTTGCTTCCCTCCCCCCCGAAAGGTAGTCTGTTAGTCTTTACATTATTTCAATGGTATATATTGATCTAAGTTGAATCTCAGTGATGAGAGAGAAATCATATATAAAGATGATATTCTAATTGGATATAGAAAACCTTGACCTTAAAGAATTTCTTTAACAATATATGAAAAAAAGTCAGATTTCTTGGGAAAGGGCACCAAGTAAAAATAGACGAAAAAGTAAGTTGTTAGACTTCTATAAAAGGTGGAGAAAGATTTTATTGCTCAGAAACTACAGAAAGAAGTTTGAAAAGATACACATTTGCTTCTTTGTGGGATGGAAGGGAGGAGCTAGAAATTCTTTGGTTGGACTGAAATTATAAGAGAATCTACACTGATCAAGAAACAAAGGGAGAAAGACGAATCAGGATTATGTTGAATTCAATTGACTGAACCATGAAAATCAATATTGAGGGGATTTTTAACATAAAACTTGTCAAATAAAATGACAACTCACTGGCAATTATGAAAGAACTACTGTAATACTTAATAAACAAAACATCCCTCATCATTCCAGAGAGCCAGTGTTCTGGTAGCATCAAATCTATTTTCATTATTGTAGTAATATAATTTGTATGTCACAAATTTTTTTCATCTGTATTCTTCCCTTTTCAATTAACTTCCTATTTCCACCAAATCAAATATAAAATTCTCAAATTTTAAAGCATTTCATAACCTAGTCCCTTCCTACCTTTCTAGTTTTCTTCCCTGTACTCTGGTTCAGTAACACAGATCTACACAATATGTTCCATCTCCTGACTCTGAGTCCCATGTCTTATACTCTATTTCTCCTCATCGCTGACTTGTGACTTTCTTGTTTTCTTTCAAATTTCAGTTTAAATCTCACCTCCTCCACGAAATTTTTCCTGATCTCTGTTAATGAGAGTACCATTCCTCTTTGATTATTTCTAATTTTACATACATAATTATAAAATAAAAATATATTATAAATATAATAGACATTTATACATACATACACATATACACACATATATATACGTGTGTGTGTGTGTGTGTGTGTGTGTGTGTGTGTGTGTACAGACAAATCTTGTTTGTGGAAAGCTAGGTGGCACAGGGCATAGAGTAATGAACTTAGAATCAGCAAGACTTATCTTGAATTCAAATCTGGTTTCAGATATTTACTAGCTGTGAAACCCTGAGAAAGTCACTTAACACTGTTGTCCTCAGTTTCTTCATCTGTAAAAATGAGCTGGAGGAGGAAATAACTAACCACTTCAGTATCTTTGCCAAGTAAAAAACTCCAAATGGCATCACAAAGAATCAGATATGTCTGAAATGATTGAAAACAACATCTTGTACATAACTGTTGGTGTGCTATCTCCTGTATTAGATGGTGGGTTCCTTGAGAGCCAGAAATGAAGACATAAAGAAATAAAAAGGAATTTAATCTCCTTTTTTTATATGCCTCGCACAGGGTACATATTAGTAAATATATACTGATTTGAATTCTTATATTTTCATTGTTCTTTGGCTTGTCTGTCTCATTAGATTAAAACAAAGTTCTTAACCTATTTCTGGGGGTCCATGAGCTTGGCTGAGGAAAAATATTTTTCCTCTAACAACCTTTGTTTTCCTTGTTATCCATTTTTTATTTTTTAATAGGTTTTTTTGCAAGGCAAATGGGGTTAAGTGGCTTGCCCAAGGCCACACAACTAGGTAATTATTAAGTGTTTGAAACTGGATTTGAACCCAGGTGCTCCTGACTCCAGGGAAGGTGCTTTATCCACTGTGCCACCTAGCCACCCCTCCATTTTTTATTTAGAAATATTCTGAGAAAGTGTTCAAAGACTTCATTAACCTGCCAAAAGTATTGCTGATACACCAAAATGATCATCAATGATACACCAAAAAATTGAAGATTAGGAGTTTGGTAGGAGCTCTGCCCTACCTATGTTTCAGCAATATCTAAGAAAGTGCTTCACAGAGTTAAGTGCCAAGTACATGCCACTGAGCAGACACTTTATTTGAAAATATATAACAGAGAAACCATAGAGTCAAACTATCTGATTCAAGACCCTGAATCATCACTTGATCCTTGAACTTCCATCTTCTACTGAAAATAAACTGTATATATGAATATGTTCATGATTTCAAAGACATAATGTTTTAAGAGGCAATAAATAAACTTGAATTAATTAAAGTTTTCTGTTCAGCAAAAAAGACTACTTTGACAATGTGGTCTCACTTATTCTATTGGATCAGCTATTTCAAAACCATCAGGAGGAAACATGTTAAAATCCACAAATTATTATTGATTATGAGTATAATGAAAACCAAAATAATATCAATAACCTCTCTAATATTCAACAAACCTTGATGACTGGCACAAAAACAGAAAAAAATCTTAACGACTTTGGGGAATACATATCCAAACCCAATGGGAGTGTTTTAGCCACAGAATTCTCATTAAAGGAAATTCCTCAGAGGGGATTATCTTTAATTCTAGAGAAGCTGAACTTCTCACAAAAGATGTTCTAGGTGAGAGTAGAAAAGTTGAGGAAATTTACTTGATAGCATCTTCAGAGTCAGTCTGATTAGTGTGCTGTAGCACAACAAGCATCATACCTGTTGTTTTCTGGTGCTACAGGTGGGATTTGTTATAGGTAGTTTGATGTCTATAAATGTAATCAGATTTTTCCCCATTAAGGGAATTAGAGAACAGATCAAAGACTACCTGTTTGGAAGTAAGTTCACCCAAGAGAACAGAACCCTGCTCTGAATAAAGTCAAGTTCATTTATGCTGCTTATTTGAAGCTTCTCTGGACCTGAGTCTGAGGGATTTTAGATAGATCTCTAATATTTAATAGTTTAAGCACCTGACTGATATTTATTTCACCTTTATAAATTGTACATTTTTATGTTGAAAATTTACATTGTACTTTTTTCAAGTTATTTCCACATATACTATCCCATTTGATTCTTCCAAAAACTTTGTTTACTACTTGTGAGAATTTAGACAGATTGCTTAGTACCTAATCTCCCCCATGCCTCAGTTACTCTTTCTTGTAAAGTGAGGAGCTTTGACCCTTCTGATCCCAATAACCTTTAAGATTCCTCTAAGACCTGCTATAATTTGCAATTCATTGCTTCACACCCATCATACTATATCTACTCTCTAGGGACAGATATTTGTGAGTTCTAAGGGATTATTAGGAATCAATCTGGTCCAATTCATTCTTTTTGTAAAAGAATCTTTTGAAGACTCAATAGTTAACTGATGATAAAACTCGACATTTTATCCTCCTTTGATTTCCATTACATTAAATTATCATAGTTTTCTCTGACTGCTCATTCTATTTCTTCTACTAACTTCATTTTAATTTCATCATTTAAATGTAGATATTTGGAAGATTCTCATTTTTCTTTTTTTGTCTGTCTTTATATTTCTTTATATTCCTTTAGTGTTCTGTAGGGCAAGGCATTTGACTAGAATTAGAATATCAATCTGCCTTAATCATAGTGGTCCAGTCTGACTGGAAAAGGCCCATATTAGCAGATTGCGGTTATTTAATTAAGTCAGACATTCCATTGTTATTTGAATATGGAATCTGGGTAGCCAGGTTAGGGAGCAGTCCATGAAATGAGGTGAGGGGTGTGGTGTGGTGAGGTTGTTAGACCCTGCATTGTTTGCAGTGTGGAGCAGGCAATGGTGAACAATGGAGAGATGGACATGTATCATACTGGATAAGGGGGAGAAGTGGTCTAGGAACTTGGGAAACCGATAAGTAAATTTGGGCAATGCAGATAGATTTATGTGCATATTTGATCCTGTAAACTTCTGTTGCCAGGCTGTACAATAAAAGTTATATATCTCTACAAACCTTCTCAGCATTCTTTTGGTCTCTTTGAATAAAGGACCTAGAAAGCAACAAAAGATGGGCTTTGCTTGAACCATCCTGCTCCCCTCAATTAGATAAGGACTTAGAGAATTCGTATTGAGTGAGAATAACTAGTTTCAAAATTCATCTGGAGCAACAAAAGGTCAAGAATAGCAAGGGAACTGATGAAAAAAAATATAAAGGAAGGTAGCCTAGCTCTACCAGATCTGAAACTATATTATAAAGTGGCAATCATCAAAACTGCCTGGTACTGGTTAAGAAATAGAGGAATGGATCAGTGGATTAGGATAGGTTCAAAAGAAACTGCAGTAAGTGACTACAGCAATTTACTGTTTGACAAAACCAGTGATATAAGCTTCTGGGATAAGAACTCACTATTTGCCAAAAATTGTTGGGAAAACTGGAAAATAGTATGGCAAAAACTAGGCGTAGACCCACCTCTCACACCCTTCTCAAATAAATTAAAAATGGGTACAGAATTTAGACATAAAGGGTGACCCATCAATAAATTAATAGACCAAGAAATACTCTATTATGGAAAAGGGATAAGTTTATGACAAACAAGAAATAGAGTATAATAAACTGCAAAATGAATGATTTTGACCATATTAAATTAAAAAAAATTTGCTCTAATAAAATCAATGCTGTCAAAATTAGAAGGAAAGTAGAAAACTAAGGAAACAATCTTCACAACTAGGAGTTCTGATAAAGGTCTCATTCCTAAAATATATAGAGAATTGCATCAAATTTTTAAGGTTACAAGTCATTCCCCAAGTCATAATTGGTCAAAGGAAATAAATAGGCAGTTTTCAAATGAATAAATTAAAGCTATATATATATATATATATATATATATATATAAAAATGCTCCAAATCATTATTGAGTAGAGAAATGCAAATGAAAACAACTATGAAGTATAACCTTTCCAGATTGGCTAAGGTGAGAAAAAGGGAAAATGGTCAATGTTGGAGAGGTTGTGGTAGGATTGGGACACTGATGTATTTGCCAGTGGAATTGTTAACTGATCCAACCATTCTGGAGAGTAATATGGAACTATGCCCAAAGAGCAATAAAACTGTTTATGCCTTTTGATTCAGCAATTCCAATTCTAGGCCTATAACCAGAAGAAATCACAAAGAGTAGGAAAAGTCCCACATGTTCCAAAATATTCATAGCAGCTTTTTTGTAGTGGCAAAAATTGGAATTTGAGGGGATGCCTATCAATTGGGGAATAGCTAAATAAATTATGGTACATGACTGCTATGGAATATTATTGTTCTATAAGGAACCATAAATAGTCAGATTCTAGAGAAGCATGGAATGAGTTATATGATCTGATGCTGGGTGAGGGGAGCAGAGCCAAAAGAACAGCCTTTTTTTGGAAGCAGCTCCTCTCATCAGTTAAGAGAGCTAGGACAATCATATTAGACCAGCTATCACCAGCTATTAGACAATGCTATCACCAGCCAAAGGAAGAAAAACAAAACAAAACAAAAAATCTGCCTTCAGATTCTGATGAATACTTTGCAAAACTCATCTCACATGTATCTCTTTCCTTTAATCCTAATTCCTCATACTGAAAATGACTAGTCTGTAAACATATTTATCAAAAATTCTGTATGTACAATGTTAACCTGACTGGTCATCATTGAGGGAAGGGGGGGTGGGAAGAGAATGTGGAAGAAAATTTTTTAACTTAAAAAAGTACATATGCATATGGATGTATGTTGAAAAAACTTTCAGAACATGAATTTGGAAAAATAAAATATCAATTAAAAAAATTATGTGTATTGGACTTAAATTTGACTCTGACAGGAATTGATTCACATTACATTTTTACTTTACATGTTTATTTTACATGTTCCCTACTCCATACTCTACTGAGAGAGACAGAATCCATTATTTTCAACTGCTTAATAAATACTTCCACCACTTCTCTAAAACCTAACCATCCCCTACTATCTCCAGAGTTTTGATGGAATATCCCTCCTTATCCAGTACCTAAACTCATTACTTTGGAATACTCTTTAGTGCTTTCCTATATCCTTTTACCTCTTCAATATCTTTTATATATCTCCCTTCTCAATTGACAGACTACATTTGGCTCTCCTCCCTTTTCATTCCATCTATTGTCCTCTAGACTACCTTTCATTTTTTCAATTTACCACTTGAGCAATCTTCTTTTGTTGTTGTTTTTGTAAGGCAATGGGGTTAAGTGGCTTGCCCAAGGCCACACAGGTAAATATCAAGTATCTGAGGTCACATTTGAACTCAAGTCCTCCTGACTGTATGCTGTAGCATACACAGTGGCCAATACCCCTTTAGTAATCTTTCTAAAGTGCTGCTATGATGATGCCATTCTTCTATTCCAAAACATGAAATGACTTCCCATCATTTACAATATAACATTTAACTCTAGATTCCAGCATTTATTTTCTCTGTAATCTGACCTCAATCTACTCTTCAAATCTAAATTCACATTAATTCCCCTCCTAGGCTGTATGATCTTTTTAAGTCTGTTTATAGAAGAGATTCTTATTCAGCTTAATGTGCATTAGACTAAATAATAAGGGAGTCACCTTTGCACTCTGAAATACTGTGGCTCTGGGAAGACTAAATTTGAAATCTGAAATTCTGAACTAAATTATAAGAACAATGGTAGATTATATATTTATAATCTAAAAGTTATAGATGAAGATTATTATATAATTTATGTTTCAACCATTCCTGGTTCTTTCCCCTGATGTTTCTGCCTCTGTGAATTTGCTTGGTCCATTTATCATGCCTAGAATGGATTTACCCATAGCCTCATTTTTAAGTCCTCTCATGCCTTCAATGGTGAATGTAGATTCTACTTACATTGGAAAGACTTTGCTGACTCACAAAGTCAAGGAAAACTATTTTCTCCCTCTTCAAAAATTTCATCGAACTTTGCCTCAATCTGTTCTTGATATGTCTTATTTTCCCATATATCACAGTTATCTGTTCTTGGTATGTCTTACTTTCCCATATATCACAGTTACTTGAGTTGTAGGGTGTATTCAAAGAAGACTAGTACTTTGGTGTGAGGATTGTTGAACCCTCCTCAGGGCTGCTTTCCACCTTTGATGTTCCCCTGAGCCACCCAACTCTCTCCAAGAAGCTGTAGCATACACAGTGGCCATACCCCTGCAAACTGTTTTGGCAGGCAGCTAAACTGGGTTGAGTGTGACTGTGGAAGTCTCAAACTCATTGGTGAGCAGTGAGGGTATCTACCCCAAGCATGTGAAGTCTTCCACTGGTGGAAAGGGTAGAGGAGAACAATTTGTTCCAAAGGCCATGAAGTCATCTGAAGCAGGAGCTGTGGAGTGCTTAGAGCTTAGTTAGAAATTGAAGGCACCAAGGTCATCCACTACATCTAGAGACATCACCAGCTATCTTGATTCTGTCTTGCTATGTTGGATCATGATTACTTTGGAAAAGATAGTGAGGCCGAAGAGTTCGTGCATCTCTACCTCATTTAAGTCAAATTTACTCAGGTTAAAAAAGACATCACTCATAACCATTCCTCAAAGTCCTATGGTTACAGGCAAGTGATGAAGCAGCAGGTGTGGATACACTAGAACTGCAGTCACAACCCTGCACACAGGTGGCCCAGGTCAGAGGGTCATTTCTCCACTGAAAGCAGCAGTAGAGAATGCCACCCTCACTGGTGCCTATGCTCCCACCGTGTGCAACACTGATGAAGTTAAAGAAAAATTTTAAAGTAAAATCAAGTTTGTCCTTCATTTTCAGAGAAGACCACAACATGAGGGAGGTGATGCCATGACAAGTACATGAATTGGATTTGAGTGAAGGGGTGATGTGCTAAATCAACAAACCTTAATTTCTCTTCCAGAGCCATCTGGATCCAGTAGCCAGATATGAATCAGGACAACTGGAGATGCTCGTGGATACTGGACAATCAAGGTTAACACAGCTAGTAAGTGTCAGAGGCTAGACTGGAACTCCTGACCTTCTGACCCCAAGGACAGTGCTCTATTCACTGTACCATCTGGCTGCCCTAGGACCTAGAGACTCTCATCAACAATTTACTAAAAGAAGACAAGCTTATAATTCTGGGTGACTTTATTGCTAGAGTAGGCTCAGATTACTAGACCTGGCAAGGAGTCCTTGGGAGGATTGAAGTTGGAATCTGCAACAGCAATGATCACCTATTAATGAAGACTTGCTCATCTCATGACCTTATCACAAACACTGTCTTAGATTTACCTAAACACAATAAAATTTCATGGATGCACTCTTGCAGCAAACATTGGCATCTATTAGACTATGTCATCATAAGGAGAAGAGACAAATAGTGAGAGTGACAAAAGCAATGTATGGTGCAGAGTGCTGGACTGATCACAGACTCATCCTAAGTTAAATATTCACATTCAATCAAAGCTGTGGACCCAAGGCAAAATGAATACTAGAAGAATTAATGTCAACAGGCAATAATAGTTTGTTGCTAAATTGGAGGGAAAACAGTTGGCAACAGTGGAGCAGAAAAAGAGTGGGCAGTTTTCAAAGATCTGGTTACAGCATTGCATTTGCCCATCCGGGCCAGAACATTCACAGACACCACAGTTGGGTTGATGAAAATGATGGCAAAATACAGAAGCTGTTAAATGAAAAATGAAAACTCCACAGGGTTTACCAACAGGATAGTTCATTCATTTCTTAGAAGGCAGCATTCATTCCATCAAAAATAAAGCACAGGTGAAACTTGGAGAGATGCAAAACTCTTGGCTCAATAAGAAGGCAGATAAAATTCAATTTTATGCAAACAATAACAGACCAAAATGCTTTTATGATGCTCTGAAGGCTATTTATGGACCAAGACATATGGTGAATCTTAACTACTCAGTGCTGATGGATTCACATTATGAAAGGGACATGATCCTAGAGAATAGGCCTGAACACTTCCATAGTGTTCTTAACAGAATATCATCAATCAATACAGAAGCCATTGACTGTTTTTATAATTTATTTTCATCCATATGTATATTTCCAAAGTACAAAATTTCCCTCCATCTGCCCTTCCCAACCCCCTCCCCTAAGCAGGGAATAGCCAAGTTAACATTTTACATATATATTTTGTTAAGCATGTTTACAAATTAGTCATTTTTGGCTTGAGGAATTAGGATTAAGGGAAAGAGATACATAAAAGAGATAATTTTTATAAAGTGTTCATCAGATACAGAAGGGTTGTTTTTCTCTGTGTGTTTTGTTTTGTTTTGTTCTTCCTTTGATTGGGGGATAATAAAGTCCATAACCAATTAAATACAGTTGGAGTAGCTCTTTGGAGTGCTGAAAGGAGCTGCTTCCATCAAGGTTGTTCATCTCATAATGTTGTTGTTGATATGTATGTTATTCTCTTGGTTTGATTCCCTTCTCTCAGCATCAGATCCCATAAGCCATTCCCTGCTTATCTAGAGTCTGACCCTTTATGGTTTCTTATAGAACAATAGTATTTCATAGTATTCATATACCATAACTTGTTTAGCCATTCCCCAATTGATGGGCATCCCCTCAATTTCCAATTCTTTGCCACTACAAAAAAGAGATGCTATAGACTTATAATTGGAATTTCTGGGTCAAAGGGTATGAACAGTTTTATTGATCTTTGGGAAAAGTTCCATATTGCTCTCCAGAAAGGTTGGGTCCATTAACAACTTCACCAGCAATGCATCAGTGTTTCAGTCTTTCCACAATTTCTCCAGCACTAATCACCTTCCCTTTTTCTCATCCTTGGCTAATCTAATAGGTATGAGATGATACCTCATTATTGTTTTAATTTGCATTTCTCTAATCAATAGTTATTTGGAGTACTTTTTTCCTTATGATTATATGTAGCTTTAATTTCTTCATTTGAAAACTTTCCTGTTCTTTTCTTTTGACAATTTATCAGCTGGGGAATGACTTTGTGATCTTATAAATTTGATGCAATTCTCTATATACTTTAGAAATGAGGCCTTTATCAGAACTCCTGGTTGTGAAGATTTCTTCCCAGCTTTCTGCTTTTCTTCCAATTTTGGCAGCATTCATTTTATTAGTGCAAAAACTTTGTAATTTAATATAGTCAAAATCATTCATTCTGCAGTATATAATGTGCTCTACTTTTTTGAGCATAAATTTTCCCTTTTCCATAGATTAGATAGATAATTTTTTGGTCTATTAATTTATCTGTAGTATTGCTCTTTATGTCTAAATCCTGTACCCATTTTGACCTTATTTTGCTATAGGGTGTGAGATGTGCATCTATGCCTAGTTTTTGCCATACTATTTTCCATTTTTCCCAACAATTTTTGTCAAATAGTGAGTTCTTATCCCAGAGACTGATGACTTTGGGTTTGTCAAATAGTAGATTGCTGTAGGCATTTATTGCAGTTTCTTTTGAACTTATCCTAATCCACTGATCCTTTACTCTATTTCTTTGCTAGTACCGGGCAGTTTTGATGACTGCTACTTTTTAGTATAGTTTTACATCTGGTAGAGCTAGGCCACCTTCCTTTACACTTTTGTTTTCATTAATTCCCTTGCTATTCTTACCCTTTTGTTGCTCCAGATGAATTTTTTTACTATTTTTTCCAGTTCAGTAAAGTAGTTATTTGGTAGTTTGGCACTGAATAAATAATTTAATTTGGATAGAATTGCCATTTTTTACTATATTAGCTCATCCTATACATAAGCATTTGACATTTTTACAATTATTTAGATCTGATTTTATTTGGGTGAGGAGTGCTTTATAACTGTGTTCATATAGTTTCTGGGTTTGTCTTGGGAGGTAGATATCCAAATATTTAATGTTGTCTATGGTTATTTGAAATGAAATTTCTCTTTCTACCTCCTGCTCTTGGACTTTGTTTTTAATATATAGAAATGCTAATGATTTATGTGGGTTTATTTTATATCCTGCTACTTTGCTGAATTTGTTAATTTTTCAAGGTCCTTCTAAGATGATTTTCTCAAGTTCTCTAGGTATATCATCCTATCATCTGCAAGAGTGAAAGTATTTTTTTTCTCTTATTACTACTGCTAGCATTTCTAATACTATGTTGAATAGTAATGGTGATAATGGGCCTCCTTGTTTCACCACTGATTGTTTTTGGAAATACTCTGAGTAAATTCCTATTATATATAATACTTCTTAATGATTTTAGATATATACTCTTTATTATTTTAAGGAAAACTCCATTTATTACTTAACTTTCTAGTGCTTTTAATAGGAATGGATGTTTTATTTGTTCAAAGGATTTTTCAGCATCTATTGAGATAATCATGTCATTTCTGTTAGTTTTGCTATTGATTTGTTTAATAATGTTGATGTTTTTCTTGAACCATCCCTGCCTGCCAGGTATAAAATCAATCTGTTCATGGTATATTATCCTGGTAATAATTTTCTGTAATTTCATTGCTAAAGTTTTATGTAAGATTTTTGCATCAATATTCATTAGAAAGATTGGTCTAAGCCATTGATTGACAGTGCTGATTCTATTCTAGCTGAGATCTACAAGGTGGGGATCCATTGCTCATCCAAAAACTGACTGAAATATTCCAGGTTATTTCACATGAATAGGTTATCCCCCAAGAATTCAAGAATGCCTCTATAGTCCATCTCTACAAAGATAAAGAGAATGTATGGTCCTGTGACAGGGAGGTTTTTCTTTTAGTCATTGTTGTGAGATCTTTGCCATAGTCCTTCTCAATAGGCTGACCTGAAAGATGGTCATCTCCTTGAAATTCAATGTGACTTCAGACAGAATGGAAAAATAATCATTATGGTATTTGCTGCCTGACAACTCCAGGAAAAAATGACAGGAACAGAATAGGGGCCTGTATACAACATTTGCAGTTCTGACCAAGGCCTTTGATAGTCATGAGGGCTCTGGGAAAATTATGTCAAAATTTGATTGCCCAGAGAAGTTCATCAGTATTGTACATCAATTTCATGTAGGCATGCATGTCTAGGATCTGGATAGTGGATAATGTTCTCAAGCTTTCCAAGTTACCAATGAAGTGAAACAAGGATGTATCCTTGCTCCCAGATTTTTTTAGCATGATGTTTTTAGCCATATTATCAAATACCCTCACTGAGGATGAACATGGATTCAAGGCTAGCTAAAGTGCTGATGACGAATTCTTCAACTTTCAAAGTCCAAGACCAAAAAAAAAAAGCCAAGACCAAAGTGAAGGGACTATTCGCGTATGATTTTCTGTTTGCAGATGATTGTGCACTCAATGCAGCCTCTGAAGCTGTGATGAAATAAAATATGGATTGACTCTCTGCAACTTGTGTTAATTTTGGTCTAACCACACCAAGAAAACCCAGGTGCTCCATCTGCCAGCACCACACCATTCATATGTGGAACCATTGATTACAGCTAACGGAGAAGTTTTGAGTACTGTGGACAAGTTCACTTACCTTGGCAGTGTCCTTTCCAAGGAGGTACATATTGACAATGAGGTTGACACTTGCATAGCCAGAGCTAGCTTGGTACTTGGGAGACTCCGAAAGAAGTGTGGGAGAGAAGAGGTATTAGACTGACTACCAACCTAAAGGTCTACAGAGCCATTGTGCTGACCTCATTTCATTACTCTATATACCTGTGAAACCTGAACAGTCTATCAGCACCTTGTTAGAAGACTGAATCACTTCCATTTCAATTGTCTTTAAAAGATTCTGAAGTTCACCTGGCAGGAGAAGATACCAGACACTGAGTCCTTTCTCAAGCTAAATACCTTGCATTCTAACATTACCACTCACAAGGGGGTCAGAAAAAGTGATGCCAAGACACCCTGAGGGTCTCATTAAAGAACTTTAGAATTGATTGTGTAGCATGGGAGACATTAGCACAGGACCGCTCAGTATGGTATGCCCTCATCAGAGAGGGTACTGAGCTCTATGAGGATGGCAGAATTGAAGCACCTCAAAGGAAACTTGGCATAGATAAGTTTAGAGTACCCATCTCAGGTGTTCACAAGGATTATTTATGCTCAATCTGTAGTAGAGCATTGTGAGCTCATACTGGTCTGATCAGCCACAGTCAAATACACTGTAATTTGTCTCAAACATAGTGATATTATTTTGGTGATATTCTTAAATAACAAAAGGATAAGAACCAACTAATCACAGTTACTTGTGAATGTGTCTTCCCTTTACTTCCCCCCCACCTCCATCAAATGTTGTCATGTTGCCGAAAGTAAAGTCTATGTTGTATATTTGAATACTTGTATCACCGGAGCTGGGTTCAAATTTTGCTTCAGACTCTCTACTAGTTGTGTGTCTCTGGAGAAGTGTTTTGACATCTATTAGCTGTTTGTTCATCTATAGAATGAGGTAGATTGGATGATTTTCAAGGCCCTCTTAAGCACTATAATAATAATCTCATGACTTAGTGATTAATACTTGGTGTGGTGATTTGAAGAAAGTAGATGTCCAATAGATCTCAATTAAATTTAAAACTAATAACCTAGATTTCATTGCTCTTGGATCAGTGACCCTCAGAGATGATCCTCCTCCCCTAACTCAGGATGTGGTCCCTAGGAGGAGAAGAAAGCAAGGTTCAGAAGTTATATGTATATATGTATATGTGGTTGGATGGATATGTACATATACATAAATATGTGGGTTTATACATGTGGCATTTCAGTTAACATTATTTTGTTTTTCCTAAGAGTTCTCCAGTTGTAACTTTAAAAAAAGATGCAAATACATCTGTGTTTGTAAACACATTTTTGTATGATTTTTCACCTGGTAGACATTTTTAACCAGGTAGTTTCTCCCTGACTTCTTTTTCTCCCATTTCCTTTCCCTCAACCTCCGGCTACAGTAGAATGCTCTCTTTTGGGTGAATCATTCCAGATATTTATTCAGGCTACAAACATTTATGGGCATAGGCTTGTAATAAGGGGGATACAAGAGGAAGATAAAAGAATGTACACCAGGATATCACTCCAATTCCTTCATTTTATAGAAGTGGAAACAGCTTCATAATAGTAAAATGTCTTGTTTCAAGCTACAGAATTAAGAAGAAAAGGCAGAAATGGACATGACTAGGATTCAAACACTATTCCTTTTTTGACTAACTATTCTTTCTACTCTACAGAATTATTTTGCAGCCAATTTCTCAGTGAAATTTTCTTGGTTCCCCATGTAATCTTGTATAAAGTCTGTCTACAGGATGTAAGTAGAAGGCAATGAAAAAAAAAGAATAAAGGTATAGTGGAGGGGGCTTACAGAGAGGAGAAACAAAGTATTTCTTCCAGAACCTGCAAAAAAAAATCTATTGGAGTCTATCAGAACTCCAATGAAATTTATCATTGTTTTCTAACTGCAGAGCAAGTCAGCTAGTTATGATATATTTTCACCTTAAAGTTATAGACAAACCTCTCTTCCAAGAGATAAAATCAAAAAGGAAACTATTTCCTTTTTTAAAAATACTATTTTTATGTCAGTGAGACTTAAAGGAATAATACTTCTCTATTTGTCCCCTGGTAAAGTTGGGGGAGAGTGGGGAGGGAATGTGATTTTGATTTTTTTCCCTTGCTATTCTTGCCCCAGGATGCTCTAAAGATAGTGCTTAATTGTGTCTGTGTATGTTTCTATACAAACCACAAGAGAGTATGCAAATGCGGCAAGCTGGCAGCCCTTTGCTGGAGGCTTGCATAGTCCATGGTAAGCACACTTCAAAGTTTCCTTCACTATCCTCCATAGCTCAGAAGTTGGTGCTTTTCTAAAGTGATTTATGAGTAGGAGTCTAACCTCCATGGTCAAGACACTGAATGAGGAAAGCGAAGAAAATTCTGTAAATTATGAAATGGAAATGTGCCTTTTGCTCAGGTTTATGAAACGCCATTTTAGGACCAAAAAAAAAAAACAGTGGGGTGAATTATTAGAAACAATAGAAGATAGATTTTCCAAAAATAATGCAAATTCCTTCTTAAACCAATTATATAAAACTACAGACCAGAATCACTTCCCTCCCCTTCTTCACCATTTATAATAAGATTTAGGAATTCTAAAGTTTTTAAGTATTCACTTTGTCTAATATTTCACATAGACCCTATAGATTTGAATGGGAATTTAATTATACCTTATTTCTCAGGAGTAGGCTTAAAATATTTTAAAGCAAGTTGACTCACTTGTGGAAAAACAATAGTTCTTTTCCGAAAATAATTAGAATTCTTCTAAAAGTTCATATAAATTAGATGTGAAAGAAATTGGTAAAATTTTGTCATCTTAAGAACTGAATAGTGGATAAAAAGCTGTCCTTGAAGTCAGAAAGACTAGAGTGCCAGTCTTTTTGTGTGACGTAAATTGAATTGTGACCTTGAACAAGTCACTAAAACTCTCTTTGTTTTAGCCATATCTCTCAGATTCTAAGTTCAAGGAAGTGGCTAAATTGCACAGGAAAAGGGGCTTTTTCTCTATAGAAGTTCCCTCTATCAATGAAAGCCCATGTCCTACCTTTATCACTAGCAATTTATTACTAAAAAATCCCACCAATATAGTCTGTAATTTATTTTGTCTTTCCAACCTACAATTTGTTTTTATGGTTCCTTCCTTTTGCTTTTGTTCATCTTTTTTTTTCAGGTTTCATCCTCATAATTAAGTAGTATCTGGAACAACTGAAATTCCCAGAGGTTTGATGACAAAAGCAAAGTTTTACATCATTTGAATAAATTGTCAGGACAATTGAAAGTAACATCAAATTGGATTTTTGCTTCTCTTTGTGGTCCTAGTGCTTAGCACAGTTTCTAATACAAAATAAGCACTGATTTGACTGATTAGTTAAGTACAATTTTGCTATAAGCATGTTAGTTAATATATCAGTGGCATAATATATTTTGAGAATGACATAGATAATGAATTTTGAGTTCTTTTTATTTTTTATTATTGTGTAGTTTTGAAGAGGGTTTCAAGTTGCTGCCAGGAGAAATTCCATTTTTCGTGGAGATTCTTAATCTAAATCACTCTCTTGCTTCCTCTGATAAATAGTGTACCTGACAGTTCTTCCTTTATAAAACAAAAGCAAAATCTCATATATTGCCACTTGGTAGAGATTAGTATATAGGAGGGAAAGAGAAAGGTTTCTATTCCTTTCTCCTGTAACTTTTGCATTTTATCCCTAGTACTTTGCACATAGTAGGAATTCAATTTATGGTTGGATAATACTAAAAAATAAAAAAAAATTAGCTATCTATATTCATTGAACAAGTCATATAACTTATTTTCTTATCAAAATGGTGGTTTATTCCATTAGGCACAATGATGATTACGATATGGTATATAGGTATAATCATCTTTACCCAATCTGATCTTTGAAATTCCTTGCTATTTTTTCCTCTTACAACTCTTAAAAAAGGTACTACCAATAGCTAAAGAATCATTTAATTAGGTATTTCAAAATCTCACAAAACTTCTACCACAAATAATTTACAGGCACATGATTTTAATGAACACATTGTTAATTGAAACCTTTTTTCCTAGCTAATAGACTTTTGTTTTTAGGTTTTTGCAAGGCAAATGGGGTTAAGTGGCTTGCCCAAGGGCACACAGCTAGGTAATTATTAAGTGTCTGAGACCAAATTTGAACTCAGGTACTCCTGACTCCAAGGCCCGTGCTTTATCCACTATGCCACCTAGACGCCCCTCTAATAGACTAATTTTTTTTAATAGACTAATTTTTAAGAGAGATTAACAACCTATCAAATTTGAAGTTTTACTCTGTTACATTTTTTAGAGTTACTATTGGATAAGTCACCTTTCTAAAAAAATTAGTGTTTTAAAAATATGTTTTATCATCCATTCATTAAAAATCACTCAATGGTTTTCCCTAAACTACTACAAAGTCTGCCTATCAGCAAAAACTGAAGCAGAGAACATTTTATTTCAAAGGAAATATTTTACAGAAATGCACAACCCAGGAGAAGGAAAAGTGACTAGCAATAAAATTAATCATAAACATTAGGGAGTCCTCCTCCTTTTAACACTAATAAAACTAAAATTTATTTTATCTTTTTTAAAAGGAAGTGTTTGAAATAAACAGAATTTATCAGGTAAATATTTTTAAATGAAAATGAAAAAAGGAGGGAAAATGCTACTTTCATAAAAAAGTAGATATCCCAAAATAACTAATAACACACTGGGAGACAGAAGTTTGCATGTAGTATAACAGGAAAAAAACTTATTCTCTCTTTTTTTCCTCTTAAATTCTATGTATGGTCACTTTGGAAGCTAAGTGGCAAACTGGGTAGATTCAAGAAGACCTAAGTTCAACCTCAAACACTTGCTGTGGAGCTCTGGTCAAAACACTTAATTTCTATTTGCCTCAGTTTCCTCAACTGTAAAATGAGGATAATAATTAAACCTATCTTCTAAGGATGTTATGAGGATTAAATGAAATAATGCTTTTTTAAAGAACAGTCCCTGACACATAATATGTTCTTATCAAGTGCTTGTTTCCTTCCTTCCTTCCCTCCTTCCTTCCTCCCTCACTCCCTCCTTCCCACTCTCCCTTACTTCCTCCCTCCCTCCCTTCCTTCCTTCCTCTTTTTTCCTTCTTATCTCCTCTTTTCCCATCCATTTCCCATACTGCTAACAGCACAAGCAAGGGCAATGGTACAAGAAGGGGTATGGCAAGAACTGAAAACCATATTAATTAACTCCTTAACACCTTATTCTCCACTTATTCCCACAAGCTGGTACTTCTTGAAGTACGAAAAGCTGTGACTAGGAGTGTCTTGTCTCTCCACTGCGATACATTAAGTCAGGGTCATAACTATTAAAGAATATAGAGAATGTGAGGCATACTCAGAAATCACTCCCCTTTAAGTTGGGTAGATATGTGATCAAAACCCACCTTGATGAGAAATGTACCTTCTTGGGAAACATTCTGATTTTTTTTTGTTCATCATATTAGATAGTCTACAAACAACTAAAATTATTTTACTCACTCAAGTTTTAGAGGCTCCACAGGAAATACCTGGGCATAGGTAGGAACAGGATTGCAAAGGTACTGCTTTATATTCTTGAATCTATTTGTTCCACTCTCTCCTCCCTTTGTGTGTGTAATGGTAATGATGTACAGTGAGGGGAGTAAGAGGTTTGGAAAAAGGACACCCAGAAGGGCATCCCTAGCTCATCTGGGAAGGAAAGATTTTGAATATTTTTAATGTAATCATAAAACATTAGATAACACCAACTTTCCTCACGCTTAATATGTTTATGAGACTAGAAGTTAATATTATTTTGCCTAATTTTAAAATTAACATTATTTTAAATGAGATGATAACTTTGAAGAAGTTTATATGTTAAGATAGTAATGATATCCTTCCATCATTTTATTGAAACAGTTTGACAAACAAGATAAACAGAATGACATTATTCCTTTTGGGGAAATCTAAAACTTTCATAAAAAATCCATTTCTACCTCTGCAGTATGGAATTTGTCATTAATCATTTTAAACTATGCCCTTTTATGCTTCTTCTGTCTCTTTTAGCTTTCTGAGTAGTTCTTTGATGTAACAAAGACAGTTTCAGACAAGATTTCAGTTCATCTGGAAAAAAAAAGCTTTAAGTCTGGAGGCAAAATGCAGTGTATTTAAAATTTATACACTCTATAATGCCTTTGTTCTGAACTTGAAGATCCTATAAAACTTCTGTGCTTTCTTTTCCTTCCTTCTTTAATCTCATTTCTTCTTGTGCATTTCTGCTTATTATTATGCCACAGTGACTTTAACTGGTGGTTCCATCATTTAACTACATGCACAGTCATGGCTGACCCTTTCTGATCAATTGCCAATCCATACAGGTTTGACTGATAAAAGAGCCAATTAGATTTAAGCAAATTAAGGGACATCACCAATGTCAACCACTTATTAAACTGCATGCTGAATTCTATGCATACAAAACACTAATGCACTGAGTCCCATTAAGAGTTGAAATCCTAACCCCATTAGTAACTCCAGACCTTGAGAGGGTAAGGGTCAAAGGAAAGTTTCATATTTATGGATTAACATTTGGATTCAATTTTTATTTTTTTAATTCTTTCCCTAGAACTCTTGAACTTGTACTGTGATTCTATTTGAGAGCATGGGTTAAAAAATACATTCTTTATTCTTAAAACCATCCTTGGTGCTAAATATGGGCTTGATTGCTCTTTAGCATCATGAATATTTTAAAAAATACTGCAACAGTAGAGACTTAAGAACACTGAGTTTATGAAATAGTAAAGATCAATGTAATGCATTTGAAAAACACCAGTCCAGTTAATCAAATCAGATCTAAAAACAAGTCAACTACCTTGTATGACAGTTATCTATTTACTGCAAAATACAACATGCAATCATCCAAGGGTGAGAAAGCAGAATTAGAAACTGGAATTCACTCTATTACCATGGTTGAAAAAGGCATGATAAAGCCAATTTTCATTATATCTGATTTGCTATTGCCCAAATGAAAGAAAGGATTTGAAATTTAAGTCATGCCACTTAAGCAGGTCAGAATTATTTCCTATCTCTATGTATACCTTTACTTTTCTCAATTTCCCCTATAGAAAAAATAGAAATCAATAAAACAGTAAACAGTAAACAGCTTACTGTGAGATTATAAACAAAGTTATTAAAGCAAAAATTAAAACATGGCATTGCATTCTATCTTTTACTATGTATTTGAAATCAGAAGATGTGAGTTTAAATATCAATTCTGCCACTAACTGTATTATTATAATATAGTCAGTGAATTCCAGTTTCTAATTTTATTTCTTTACTATTTCATTATAATTATATGCCATTCCACCTCCTTTCTCTGGGTATTTTCACTTGCTATCCTCATATCTAGAATACTCTCTCCTTATCTTCATACCCTACCTTCCCAGATAAAGTTCCATTTTCTATAGCAAGCAATTTTAATGCCTTCTTTCTATTGATTATTTACAACTTATCTTGCCTATATCTTTATTTGTACATTGTTGTGTACCCATTAGACTATGATCACCTTAAGAACAGGATCTATCTTTTTGTCTTTGTATACCTACCACTTAACCCAGCGCTTAATGTAAAGTAAATGTTTAATGAGTGTTTATTTAATGACCTATTGTATTTTCAAGTTTGACTCCTAAGGTAGACTTAATTTAGATCTAACAATTAATAAAACTGTTCTTTTTCAAGCATACTACATTGATGTTCCACATTTCACAAACTCAAACTTTGTGAATTCCCATTGTTACAGTATTCTTTTTGATGCCCACCAAGGATGTTCTTAGAAATAAAGAATATTCTTTTATTTAGGCTCTCAAATGGCCTTGAGGAAATCTTCTTGATTCTGTTATGATACACATGTTTCTCTATGGTCCTCAGTTTCCTCAGTTGAAAAAAGTCACTGGACTAGATAATTTTGGGGCATCTTCCAACTCAAATCTATCATCTCTTTTTTGAAGGTTCATGCTCTGAATCCTAGAATTGTAATATACCTTGGAGCTTATAGTCTAAGTTGGTACATGAATATCCTCAACAAGAACCTCAAATGACTATCCAGTCTTTGCTTGAATGCAGGGAACTTATTATCTTACACGGTATCACATTACACTTTTAGACAACTCTAACTATTAAGTTACTGTGAAGTTCTATATTATATTGAACCCAAATCTGCCTCCCTGTTAGTTCTACTCATTAGACCTAGTTAATTCCCTTTGGAAGTGTGTAGAATAAATCTAAACCTTCTAAGACCACTATTATGCCAATTTATTTCAATATGACAAGTATTAAGTGTCTTCAATGTAACAATGTAAATGTACTAGGTGGTGGTGGTGACAGAAAAACCAAAGTCTGAACATGTCACCCCTCAATTCTTTTTGTCTCTTCATGATCTTCATTATATATTTAAAATGAATGGCAACATGTACATAATAGATTTGCAAAATCATGTACAACCATTTCTTCCTATTCTAATATGATATGGAAATGCTTGTCTTATTCCTTAAGTTCAGAATAAAATTAATTAAATTTAAAAATCCCAAAAAAGTAAAAATAAGTGCCAAATTAGATGTGGTTTAGGCATACAGGGTGACATCACAAGTCAATTAGAGGAGCAATGAAGGAAATGAATTTGAGATCTATACCTTTTAACAAGAACTCATAACCAAACAATAGATAAAAGGTATCATTTAAAGGTAAAATGGATGTAAAATTAAGATAGTTTTGCACAAAGAAAACCAAAGCAGCTAAAATTAGAAAAAATTGCAACAAGCTTTCTGATAAAATTCTGATTTCTTATACATAATGGATGATTAAAATATATATGAATAAGTCATTCTACAATTGATAGGCAAATGATAGAAAAGTTGATTTTCAAAGGAAGCAATCTCATCTTCTCATAATCATTTGATCTGAATAGAAGACCTGATTTCAAATTAAGAGTGTACTGGCCCAGCTCTAACTTACTTGAAAGAAACAATTATTAAATTTTCATTGCAAGTATGTATACTTAAGAAATTGGCAATCCTAATTATAAATCAGGGTTGAAATTATTTTTCTGTTGATTATCTAGATTTAACAAAGTCTTAATAATACACAGGCAGCTAGGTGGCACAGTGGCTGGAGAACTGGGTCTTGATTTAGGAAAATCTGAGATCATAGTCATTCTTAGACAATTGAAGTTGTATAACCCTAGAAAAGTCACCTCACCCTGGTAGGCCTCAGTTCCCTCAAGTGTAAAATGAGGGTAATACCACCTATCTCACAGGGTTCTTGTGAGAATCAAATGTATTAATTGCAAAATGCTTAGCACAATACTTGTCACACAATAGGTGCTATAGTTATCTCTCAATTCAATCAACTCCAGGGCAGCCCTATGGTTTCAAATATAAAATCCTTTGGTTTATAAAGTCCCTCCATGTCCACCTCCCTAACTTCTCACTCTTCCTATACATTACCTGTATCCAATAACAGTGGCTTTATATGGGTTCAGTTGCTTCAGTTGTTATCTGGCTCTTTGTGACCCCATTTGGGATTTTCTTGGGAGAGATACTTGAATATTTTGCTATTTCTTTTTCCAGATCATTTTGCAGATGAGGAACTGAGATAAACAGAGTTAAGTGACTTGCTCAGGGTCACATAGTTTAGACCAAATTTGAACTCAGGAAACTATCTTCTGGACTCCAGGTCTGGCACTCTATCCATAGGATCACCTGCCTTCCCCTCTTGCTGCCCTTCTTACTGTTCAAAAACAAGATACTTCATCTTCTGACTCCTGAAATTTTCTGGGTCCTAAGCCTGGAGCTCTCTCCTTCCCTCTTTCCCTGACTTTCTTCAAGTCTTGGATAAAGTCCCATGTTCTATATGAATTCTTTCTCAATCTCCCTTCATGCTAGAGCCTTCCCTCTGATGATTATTTTCAATTTATCTTGCTTATCTTTTGGAATAGAACTGTTTTTTGTCCTTCTTTGTGTTCCCATCAGGAAAGTAAGTCTTTAATTAATGTTTGCTGACTGACAAGAAAAGATCCTTTCTCTAAAAGAAATTACATTTTACAGTGAATATATTTATAGGGAAGTAAATAGGCAATTTAAGGGGAGAGAGAACACTAACAACTAAGTGGATTAAGGAAGCTTTGGAAATGGGGTTTGAAAGCCTTTTTTGTACATAACTGGTTTGCATATTGTCTTCCCTCTTAGACTCTTTTGAGCTCTTTGAAGCCAGGGGCTATATATCTTTGCCTTTGTTTACATTCTCATTGCTTAGCACAGGGTCTGCAAGGGTTTCAAAAATGCTTCTGGATTGACTAACTGATGTTGAAGTCAACTCTTCTTAGTTATCACCAATTCCTTTAACCTTCACAGACTCATAAAATCCTAGAATTGTAAGGTAAATGAGAGGTCATCTAGTCCAATCCTAACCTGCTCTGGCTAAGGAAGATGACAGGGTTCAAGAGTAGGTATAAATATGATCCATTAACTCATATCAGAGATGTGTTCTGAGGAGCTCCTCCCAAAGTCCTTGTTTTTAAGCACGCACTTACATATTCAGATGTCCAATAGGAAAGAAGCAAACAGTGACATGTTAGTATAACACTAGAGAGTCTTCAATGAGATGGCATATTCAGCTTCCCTTACTGCCACTCTCCCCACTGCCATTTATGCTCTCAACCATCTCTATATACCCAATGAAATCTCTAAGTGGGAGGTGTATGTCTCAGCATGATGGAGCAAGGTATTTATAAGGCCAACCCTGGCCCCCATCTCCTGTCCAGAAACACTGTAATTACAGGCTATAATTTAGAATTGATATATCTGAATTAAATCTTATCATATTACCAAATTTGATCTTAAAACATTTATTGGGGAATGTGTGTTTTCTTCTGTAATGCTCTAGGTCTTTGGAGTTTTATTTTGATTTATATTTTTCCTGTTAATCTCCTATATTCTCAAATTAAGCTGGCAGGCAAATACAGAGCTTTGAGCATCGCCAGTATAATTTTACAGCAATTCTAGAATTGAAAGTAAATTATTTGACTAGACAATCAGGATCTTTATAAAGGGTCTGACATTTCTAGAATCATGGAAGTAACAATGAAAATAACCATCCAAAGATAATGGAAAAGTAAATAGCATATAGAATCTTCTCTGTTCCTCTGTTGCTTCTCTTCTATACACTGGTTCATTTGTTATTCATTTCAGAATGGATCACAGTTCACTGGACAAAGGCATGGAAGATTTCTTTAATAACTCTCAGTACTAATTTAATTCTACTTAAACATACATATTCTAGTGAATGCCACATGCTTTTCAGCATGATTTTATGTGTAAATCAGGATAATATGTTTTCAGATCATTAAGTAAAAGGAAGCATGAACTAAAACCTATTTAATCAATGAGGTATCACCTTTAAACTACCACAAGGTCATAAAAAAGATAATTTCAAAGCTATAAGTTTCCTAATTGTAATCAACAACAATCTAATGATGAAAGAAAGTATGTCCTAATGGCTGTAATAAACTTGTGCAAATCACTGACTGTCTTTGAAGATGCTGCACCTCTTCCTTTGGTAAAATGGTAGCTTCTCAATTCTTGATTTCTAAGTCCAAATGAATGATTGTGTCAAGCTCAGATAGTGTGGGCTTGCAAAGCAATATAATAATGAAAATGATGAAGGTCTATATCCTGCAGATGAAGACAAGCTTCAGTAAGCAGTTTAGCTCAGATTTGGTTTACTACTGTAAAACAATACTTTAGTTCCTTAACATTTGCATAATACTCACATTTCTACAGCACAGACAAGTTATACATGGTGTGGTGCTGAATTGGTGATAGTAATGTGCTGTGTAGTGAATTTTCTTTAATGGATATATCATATAATGATTTTTTACAACTGTATTTAACAGTTATTCTTAGAAAGCCATAATGGACAATGGACTGGTTCAGTTCCTCTTTATGCAAGATGTTTACAATATAAATATATCTAGTCCAGCTTATTTTTATTATATGGATGTTGGAAAATGAATTAATATCTCAATAATATTTTACCTATCCTATGCAGAGATTTGAGGTATAATTTGCAATTTTCATTTAAAAATTCCAATCCTATTTGTGTCCTAAGTGTGAATCAAGTTTAGATGATACTTTCTGTGTCATATTATTATCTAAAATATTTAACATTTCACTGAGGTGTGTTAGAAAACAAAAATCTAAGATGATGATAACTAACAGGTTTTGGCTCAGATTTCAAAGTCCATAACTGTAAACAGATAACTCAACTCTATTTCTTATTTATTCATTCTAAGCTTAATAAAATTTGAAACAGTTAAACTCATCAAACACACACACATACACACAAAGTCTATTAAAAGGGTCCTTTTAAAAAAAGTGGATAGTTTCTGTCATCCAGGATCTATTTATATACTACCGTTAATTAATTCATACAAAGATAGACATAATTATCATTTATTATTCAACTGATATTGCATCGACAGAGCAGTCAGATTGAAGCTTATTCTAATTCTAAGGAGAATTATTTTTCCTCTTAAAAAGATAGCACCTTTAGGTTTGGACAAGGATTGGTTTATCACTCTGTAAACTGTTATTCCCCTATTAAATAAACTCAGTAGCTTACAATTACCCCAAATAACAAATATAAAATTCTTTTTTGTGGTATTTAAAACCATTCTCATCCTGGTACATTTTTCATTTTCCAGTTATCTTATACTTTCCAACTACAGTGGCCTCTCAGCCCTTCCTCACATACATCACTCCAGGTCTGACTCCCTGCGTCTTCATTCTTAGGATGTTTCCCGTCCTCATTACTACTCCTTTTGCTTTCCTGGCTTATTTCATATCCTTCCTTATATAGTAGTCTTTTCCTAATCTTCCTTAATCTAATAGTTCATTTCTTCTAAGAATAAATTCTATTTGTGGTACATTTTCATTTTCATTTGTGTCCTATTCTTTATGATCATGTATGGAGTTTTTCTATACAAGATACTGGAATGGCTTTGCCATTTCTTTCTCCAGCTCATTTTACAGATGAGGAAACTAAAGCAAAACTGGGGCCAGATTTGAACTCAAGAAATAGAGTCTTTCTGACTCCAGACTAGGCATTCCATCTACTGCAGTCACTTAGGATAGCGAGCCCCTTAAGGGCAAGAACTGGGTTTTTGCTTTTCTTTGTATCTTAAGTGTTGAGATACAATGTCTTATACATATTAAGCACTTAAAAATGGTGATTAGCTGTCAAGTTACAGACAGTGTTTATCTCCTTAGACTCTAGTATAAATCAGTTTCCAAGTTGCTTTGCTGAAGCACAGAATAGGAGATCCCATCTGACATCCAGTTTATTCAGGGAATAAGTGAACATATAATAAATGAACAGGGAATATTGAACATAAAAGGAGTAATCATTAATCTATCTTTCCAGTAATTCTGGGGACAAAGTGCTCATAAATGTTGTATGATTCTAATGTTGAACATTTAATATTCAAAAAAAGTTTGTTAACAACCTACAATGTATATGGATGGAAGATACATAGTTTAAATTAGAAATATTCCCTGCTCTTATAAAGTTTATAGTCTAGTAATTTCTACTAAGATTTAAGGCAAGTAAGTCCTATGAGAACCCAATATAGTAAATTTTTTGGAAGAAAAATGTCATCTTTTCCTCATGAAATTTATTATAACCTGTGTACCAAAAATATTGAGTCATCTTAGGCTTTACATTGTTGGAAAATATGAACAACAATCATGTGGAGATCATAGGAGAGGATATGGGTAGCTTAAAAGATATCTTGATATGAATATGTGTTTCATTTTTAAAAGAAAAAATATAGATTTTAGGTCAATTATGTATCATTAAAGGGAAACATGAACAAAATAAAAAACATAGGAAGTTAATAATATCAGTGGACTGAGTAATCATACTGTTGAAATCATGGATTCATGAAAATCTTATACCAAGGAAAATATTAATAATAACTTGTTGCTACTAATGCTATGCTTCATTATTTAAAATGTATAATCAGTATGGCTTATACTTAGAGCTATTTTTGAAGTGTTTGATCAAGTTAAATCTAGCCTACTTCTTTGTGAGAAGTAGTTCAAAGAATTTGCAGTGACAAATGGACTTAATAATTTTTCTAGAAAGAGCTATAATAAACTAGTCCCATAATCAAACATATAACTTTCATTAATTTCATTAGTATTATAGCTCTATCAATAGTTTTTTTAAATCTACAAGATACATCTCTACAGAAATGAAGTTGAGCAATAACAAAACTTACATCTCCATTTTCCAAGAACCTCATTCAAACCCAAGCTATCCCAAAAGTGAGTAGAGAAATCTTACCTATAAAAAAATTAATTTCTTTTTGTAGCATAGTTTCTTTGTCATTTCAAAGTGAAAAATAAGGTGATAGAGTAGAAATTTAGAGGACTGCTGTCAAAGAGTGATACACAGGGTTTCACTTTAAGGTCATCTAGTTGAACACCCTCAATTTATATGTCAGAATAAAATGAGATTTGAATTTAGGTCCTATGGTGATTCCCCAATCAAGTTTCTTTCTACCCTACTACATTGTCTTTTGCCAAGAGAAGATACAGTTTCACAGAAGATCATTTATTTTAAAGAAGTTATTCATAAAATTGTCCCTAACCAGTCCTTTAAGCAGGATTTAAATTTATGTACATAAGCAGAGGAACCAGATGCCGACTTGTTTTCTACATAAAATTTTTTTTTAAATAATCCACAGTATTTTTGAAGACAATTATAGGAAAGATCCCAGGAGGCTAGGATGGAATGAATGCCTCTTCTATTCCCCCCACTGCATTAAAACACAAAAAATAATAACCTAATAGAATTACTTTCTAAGGAAGTCAGAACATCCTTCATGGGAAGGAATGATTATTTTAGGATGATGATTACAAAGTTTGTTTTTCATTCTTGAAGAAGACCATGACATCAGGGAGGTGATACTATGATAAGCACGTGAATTGGATTTGAGTGAGGGGGTGCTATGTTAAGTAACCAGTCTCACACTTTCCTCTGGAGCCATCTGGGTCCAGTGGCCAGATATGGATTGAGATGACTGGAGATGGCCCTAGATATGAGGCAATCAGGGTTGAGTGATTTGCCCAAGATTACACATCTAGTGTCAAGTGTCTGAGGCTGGATTTGAACTCCCATCCTCCTGATTCCAAGGTCAGTGCTCTATCCATTGCAACACATACCTATTCTAGCTCAGGAAGCTTTTTTATTTCTCAACAAGTAGAGGCAACACTTTGGAGAATTCAAAAAGCAAAAGCTAATTCTCAGTTTAGGAGCTCCCTGTCTCTGTAGCTTCTTTAAAGTATTTGTTTATAAATTGGTCTCCCAAAGTCTTAAAACTCTGTCTCCTCTCTCTGTCTCTCTCTGTCTCTCTGTCTCTCTGTCTCTCTGTCTCTCTCTCTCTCTCTCTCACACACACACACACACACACACACACACACACACAAACACAAACATAGTAGGTAATACTCATTTTAAAAAAGGAAACAATTTTGTAAGCAAAAACTACAACTAGAAACACAAATATCTCTAAATTCAAAAAAATAATAATTAAACTTAATAATAAACAAGGTTATTAAAAGATAATTGACTGGTGCATTTGTAAAATTAGAGAAACAACATTTTATTTCACATGCTTACCCCCTGGAGGCATCATGATTGTTAGAGGATCACTTATCACACTGCCTTGGCTATTTGAAGCATTCACTTGCACAGTGTAGTTAGAAAATGGAACCAATCCACTAATGGACACCCACAGGTTAGCCTCTTCAGTGCAGTGCAAGATCTGTGTGTCATTCAGAAGAGTGAAGTTGGATTTGGCTGTTAAAAAATATGAAAAGCTATTTATTAGTAGATTTTTACTTTAAAAGAATTAGCTGAGACACTGTATGTAAAGTACTTGCAGTTGGTAAAGAACGATATAAATACTGGTTATGTTGCTGTATAGTACAAATATAAAATGTAAATCTTATCTATGCATGAAAAACCATGGTCATGTTCAGACTTTTTTACTGCTTTATAATGAGTACTGAAGGAATCAAAGTGATTTAAACTCAGTAGGCATGAGTTAAGCAACTAATTTCTGCAAGACAGTAGAGATACAAAAAAGTTGATTTAAAAATAAACCCTGGTCTTAAGGAATTTATATTCTCTTTGTATTTTGGGGATTGCAAGAGGTAAACTGATAACAAAGTAAATGAATTACTAAAGGGATGAGGAGAGGTTTCCCTGGGAGAGGGTACTTGAGAAACTAAGGAATGTAATTGAGGAGGTGAGGAGGGAATACCTTCTGGCAATGTGGGATTAACACTATATGAACTGATTCTGTCATCTATAGCTACTATATTTAGATTGATTATTAAAATATTTTATGATTTCAGTCACAAAAAACGAATGATGATAACTCACTTTTATTTTATTTTATTTTATTTTATTTGGTTTGGTTTTTGTAAGGCAATGGGTTTAAAGAGACTTGCCCAAGGCCACACATCTAGGTAATTTTTAAGTGTCTGAGGCCTAATTTGAACTCAAGTCCTCCTGACTCCAGGGCTAGTGCTCTATCCATTGTGTTGCCTAGCTGCCCTGATAACTCACTTTTATAATATTTTAAAGTTTACATAGCTCTTACCCTCATTTTATAGATGGGGGAATTAAAGTTCAAATACATCAAGAACCTGACTCATGATCAAACTATAGTGCTCACACACATAGTAATACATTTTAAAAGTCCTGCTCTAATTTCTCATTTTATAATAGAGATGATTCTAATAAAAAAACATTTTAAAAGAAGAAAAAACTTCTGATAATAATTACCAAGTTATAAATACTTCAAATATATGTTCCTGACAATAATGTTGGATTCTTCTGCTTGTGTAGAGCAAAATTCATTATCATAGTAATGGTTATTATAGATGACAATTTGTTTGGCCACAAAAATTCACGAAGTTCATTACCAAAGAAGAGAAGAGTTTTCAGTTTAATTGGAGGAGAGATTTCCATTGATAAAATCGTGACTTCTTGAAGTACTGATATAGGATAAATTTAGCTACACACTCTAAAAAAGTTAGTTTTGTGAAACCAAATTAGAAACATCATAATATAAATGCATAAAACATTGAACATATGTATAAGTTTATTGCTAAGATTTCTTTATCATTATAGGTTTTGACTTTCACATTTCTATTTCAATTTTCCATTTTTATGTTTGCTTTAGTTATCTTGGTAGCTTTAATGTTGATATTATAGGAAAGGGCAAGGAAAATACCTTTTCTGTTTCTAATAAAATACTCCTGACATATTGGTCATACATTTTGCAGTTGAGAATACTAAGGACCAAAGAGGTTAAGTTATCAAATATCTTGTAAATGACAGAGGTAGAATTTGAATTCATGTCTTCTGACTTCTTAAATGTATAGCAGATAATATTTTGAAATATTATGTTTTTTACTGTGTTCCTTTTTACATAAAGGTATTACTTCTAAATCATTCTAAGGAAGCTCAGTAGTTACTTATGTTATTCCAATGGATGGAACAGCTAGATAGCATAGAGGATAGAGTGCAGAGCCTGAAGTCAGGAAGTCATCTTCCTGAGTTCAAATTTGACCTCAGACACTTGCTAACTGTGATCCCAGGAAAATCACTTTACCCTACTTGCCTCATTTTCCTTATCTGCAAAATGAATTGAAGGAAATGGCAAACAACTACAGGATCTTTGTAACTCAATCTAGAGTTTTATTGGCAAAGACTCAGCACAAATGAAAAATGACAACATCCCAGAGCCTATAATTCTCTCCTTCAATTGGAAATGAACAGGTAAATCTGCATAATAGAAAGTGTTACAAAGAAAATTTAGTTTTTTAAAATTCTTGCTAACTCTATGACTCCAGAACACTTACAGACATATAATAGGAAATGTTCAGCTCATGAAAACCTGACTATAGGGTTAAAGAGTGTTTGCCATCAAATTCTCTTCTTTCTACTCCATTCCCCTTACAAAGAGATTAAGGCTGAGACCAAGCAAATCTAGGTAAAGTTAATATAGTTCATCCTCTAAAAAAGAGAAGATTAAGATTCCTATAATACTTTCACATTATAAAATGTAATCTTGTTTAAAATGGTTAATGATATGTTGGTGTTTTGTTTTGTTTTTATACAAAGAGCTTTACTTTAGGAATCATATCCCTTTGTGAAAATATTTATGTGAAGAAAACATAACAAAATGAATTGTTTTCCCATAAATGATGATTTCAGAGGTATATTTCTACTAAACTCCTTCAGTTTGAATATATAATAAACATAACCCTTAAGGATCTTAATGTTCACTTCAAATAGCACACCACCTTTACCAAAGTAATTTTTATGTACAGATCTCTTTCCCCTATTTTAACCTCTTACCTACTTATACATTGTAAGGAAAGTTAGTCATTGAACAATGAATACATGTGATTTTTTTGTTTACCTTCCTACTAAAAATTATTTTACTAACATAAACAAGATATTACAAAATTTAAAATGAGTCACAGATGCAATTTATTTCATGTGGGAAAAATACATGTTCCACTCAATATGCTCAAATGTAAATCTTTTATCAACAAATAGTTATGAATCATACTATTTTTATAACAGCTTTTGTTGAAGTTAATACTTTAATCACAATTAAGGAAATACACAATAATGATTGCCTCCAAATAAGCAATTTAATTGTTACAATATGGTCCATTAAGCTTGGTGCTGTTCTGTATTTTACCCTATCACTAAGCATTGCTCAGTTTATGTTCTATGATCTTATATTTTGTGAGTTATACTTCTTAGTGCTTTCATCAGCTAAGGCAGCACTATCCTAATCTCTTTTATTGTCCAAAGGAAAATAAAAACCTCTATTAATTATATAGCATAAACTCCAAAAGGAAGACCAGTGATACAAATTACAGAATCTTAAGAGGGAAGAATATAGCCAACAAAGCCAACATTTACTCAAAAAGTATCCCATTAAGCTTATCAAACAACCAGTCCTCCAGCCTTGAATTGAAGAGTTTCCATAAAAGGGAAATTGAACTTCAGCAAAGTCGCAAGATATAAAATAGACCCATTCGCACAAATCCTCAGCACTCATATATACATAACGAGCAAGATACAGCAGCTAGAGCTAGAAAGAAGAATCCCATTTAAAACAACATAAAACACTTTGAGAGTCTACCTGCCAAGGAAGACTCAGAAATTCTATGGAAAACAGCTACAAAACATTTTTTGCACAAATAAAATCAGATTTAAATAATTGGGCAAATATCAACTGCTCATGCATTTGACAAGTTAATATAATAAAAATGACTATTCTACCTAAATCAAACTACTTATTTAGTGCTATGCCAATCAAATTTCCAAAAAATTACTTTAATGAGATAGAAGAAATTGTAACCAAATTCATATGGAGAAAAAAGTCAAGAATATCAAGGGATTTAATGTAAAAAAAAGTGCCTTAACCTTACCAGATCTAAAATTATTTTATAAAGCATCAGTCATCAAACTGTCTGGTACTGGTTAAGAAACAGAGTGGTGGAAGAGTGGAATAGACTAAGTGCAAAAGCAGGTAATGATTATAGTAATCTGCTGTTTGATAAAACCAGAGTCCAACTTCTGGGATAGGTACTAACTCTTTGATAAAAATTGTTGGGAAAATTGGAAAATAGGTGCAGGATTTAGACATAAAAGAAAATATAATATAAGCAAATTAGAAGAACAAGAAATAGTTTACCTGTCAGATCTATGGAAAGGGGAGTAGTTTATGATCAAGGAAGAGATAGAGAACATCATAAAAAACTGGATAATTTTGATTACATTAAATTAAAAAGATTTTCTACAAACAAAACCACTGTAATTGAGATCAAAAGAAATGTAAATTGGGAAACAATTTTTACAACCAGTGTTTCTGACAAAGGACTAATTTTTAAAATATAAAGAGAACTAAGTCAAATTTATAAAAAAAAAAATACAAGCCATTCCCCAATTGACAAATGGTCAAAGGATATCCAAAGGCAATTTGCATATGAGGAAATCAAAGATATATGTAGCCTTATGAAAAATTGCTCTAAAGTTTTACTAATCATAACTAAATTACTCCTGATTAGAGGAAAAGCAAATTAAAGCATCTCTGAGGTACCACCTCATAACTCTCAGATTGAACAATATGACCAGAAAGGACAATGAGCAATGTTGAAAGAGATGTAGGAAATCTGGGACACTAATGCATTGTTGGTGGAGCTATGAAGTGTTCCAATCTTTCTAGAGAACAATTTGGAATTATGCCCAAAGGGCAATAAAATGTGCAGACTTTTTCATCTAACAATATCACTACAGGGTCTATATACTGAAGAGATCATGAAAAGGGGTAAAACCATCACTTGTACAAAACTATTCATAGCACTCTATTTGTGATGGCAAAGAATTGTAAATTGAGGGGATATTCATCTTTGGGGAATGGCTGAACAAATTGTAGTATATACATATGATGGAATACTATTGTTCTATTAGAAATTAGGAGGGATGGGATTTCAGAGAAGCCTGGAAAGACTTGCATGAGCTGATGCTGAGTGAGATGAGCAGAACCCAAAGAATATTATACACCCTAACAGCAACATGGGAGTGATGATCAACCTTAATGGACTTGCTCATTCCATCAGTGCAATAATCAGTGGCAATTTAGGCTATCTGTGATAGAGAATACCACCTGTATCCAGAGAAAGAACTGAGGAGTTTAAACAAAAACCAAAGATTATTACCTTCTATTTCTTTAAAAAGTTGTCTTATGTACTGCCTAATTTTGCTATTTCTAATATTTTATTTCTTCCTCAAGATATGTTTTTTCCCTCAACACATTCAATTTTGATCAGTGTATAGCATGGAAACAATGTAAAGATTATCAGATTGCCTTCTGTGGGGGGAGGGAAGGGAGGGTGGGGGAAAATTGTAAAATTTAATATCTTATAAAATGATAGGTAGAAACTATTATTGTATATAATTGGAAAACAAATAAAATATTTACTTAAAGAAAAAAGAAAAAAGGAAACTGCTCCTTCTGAGGCAGTTCCTTCCATTTTAGGACTGTACTAATTGTAAGGATGTTTTCTTGGATATCAAGCCTAAGTTTAACTCTGTAACTGAGCACCCAAGACTCCTGGTTCTATCCTTTGGGATCAAATATATCAGGCATGCAATTACTTGGTCACAAGCATCATATTCTCCTTGGATCTTCTATGATACTCTAAATGGTCCAATTCTTTCAACCATTACTTACAATATAGACTCAAGATTCTTTATCATACAAGCTATCTACCTGTGTACAACCTTCTGGGTTATAAATGTCCTTATTTAAAGGTGCCCAGATCAAAGCATAATACTACTAAGTCTAGCAAAATACTAGTACAGTTAGTACCTCCTTATTTCTGAAATCTATTCCTTTCTTTTTTTATAGGTTTTATTTATTTTGAGTTTTACAATTTTTCCCCTAATCTTAGTCCCTCCCCATCCCCCACAGAAGGCAATCTGCCAGTTTTTGCATTGTTTCCATGGTATATGTTGATCCAAACTGAATGTGATGAAAGAGAAATCATATCCTTAAGGAAGAAATGTAATGTATAAGAGATATCTTATAGATAGACAATAAGATATCAGGGTTTTTTTTCCTAAATTAAAGCTAATAGTTCTTGGTCTTTGTACAAACTCCACAGTTGTTTCTCTGGATACAGATGGTATTCTCTATTGCAGACAGCCCAAATTGTCCCTGATTGTTGCACTGATGGAATGAGCAAGTCCATCAAGATTGAACATCACCTCCATGCTGCTGTTTGGGTATACAGTGTTTTTCTGGTTCTACTCATCCTGCTTAGCATCATTTCATGCAAATCCCTTCAGGCTTCCCTGATTTCCCATCCCTCCTGGTTTCTAATAGAACAATAGTGTATTATGACATACATATAGCATAGTTTGCTAAGCATTCCCCACTTGAAAGACATTTACTTGATTTCCAATTCTTTGTCACCACAAACAGGGCTGCTATGAATATTTTTGTACAAGTGATGTTTTTACCCATTTTCATCATCTCTTCAGTGTATAGACCCAGTAGTGGTATTGCTGAATCAAAGGTATGCACATTTGTTGTCCTTTGGGTGTAGTTCCACATTTCTCTCCAGAAAGGTTGGATGAATTCACAGCTCCACTAACAATGTGTCCCAGATTTCCCACAACCCTTCTAACAATGATCATTATCCTTTCTGGTCATATTGGCCAGTCTGAGAGGTATGAAGGGGTACCTCAGAGAAGGTTTAATTTGCATTTCTCTAATAAGTAATGATTTAGAGCAATTTTTCATATGACTATGGATTGCTTTGATCTCCCAATCTATATATTGCCTTTGAATATCCTTTGACTAGAATTGAGGAATTGCGAAGGAATTGAGGAATGGCTTTTTTTTAAAATTGACTCAGTTCTCTGTATAGTTTAGAAATGAGTCCTTTGTCAGAAAATTAGTTGTAAAGATTGTTTCCCAGTTTACTACATTTCTTGTGATTTTGATTACAATGGTTTTGTCTGTACAAAAAGCTTTTTAACTGAATATAATCAAAAACATCTAGTTTGTTTTTAGTGATGTTCTCCATCTCTTCCTTAGTCATAAACTGCTTCCTTTTCCATATATCTGACAGGTAAACTAGTCCTTGATATTCTAGTTTGCTTATAGTATTGTTTTTTATATCTAAATCCTGTATCCACTTGGATCCTATCTTGGTATAGGGTATGAGATGTTGGTTTAATCTAAGTTTCTTCTATACTAAATTCCAATTTTCCCAGCTGTTTTTATTGAAGAGAGAGTTTTTATCCCAATAGCTGGAGTCTTTGGGTTTATCAAACAGCAGATTACTATAATCATTTCCTGCTATTGCACGTAGTCTATGGAATCTATTTCTTTCTTAATGCAACCAAAGATCACATTAAAATTTGGCTACTACATCACAATTTCTGACATATATTTTAGCTTTCAGTCCACTAAAACTATAGATCTTTTTCCTATTATTGTCTAACCTGTGCCTTTACCCATAAATATTTGTGAAGTGCCAACATGAAGCAAAAGAGAAACAAAGCATAAATTTTAAAATAAAAACATTCCTAGTTATATTGGGATAGGTTCCCTAAAAATTCATTACTAAAATTTCAAAGCAGGAATTTCAGGGACTGTTCAGGTCTCTATTGGTACAACAGAATATATTTCTCAAACTACTTAATAGTAAGTTAGGGGTTTTGGTGCCTTAGGAATGCTAGTTTGGCGGCTTGCCCATTATTGAAATGAAGCACTTCCAAATTCTGTTCATTTAATAGAAAAGATTAATAAGAAAAAGAAACAAAGACTGGATTATTATGAGACATGTTCATGAGGAACAGGCAAATCTATTAGTACTAGTTCATTGATTGATGCAAAAAGTAAATTCAATTAGGACTTGCTGTGAAAGGGACAACAAAGATGACACAAAGCAGTCCTTACCCTTCAGGAGCTTATTTTCTTCTAAATGGCTCCTGTGGAAAGTTTCCATTTTAGAGTTTAGAATATTTTACAGGGGTGGGGGGAAGAGGGAGAGAGAGGAGGAGGGAAAGAATAGCAACATGGGGAAAGAGATAGAGAGAGACAGAGGAAGGGAAGGAGGGAATTTTAAAGGAAGGGTAGACAGTAATAGGGACAATCACTTCCTGGCCCATTGTCTTAGAAATCATTATCATCATTATCATCACTATCATTTACATACATTTTAATTGTTAACCATCAGGAATACTGTAAAAGAAAATCATTTGTCAGATAGCGGTTTTAGTCAAGAATGGGAAACATATACTACAAAAAATTATATTGTTAATACTAATAATAACATCTTTTAAAAAGCTTTGAGATTTACAGAACACATTACTCACAAATTATATGAGATAAATTGAAAATAATGCAGAATATCAGATATACAGAATTCTGAAGCCAATAACAATAATCTATAACATAATCTATAACATTCCTAAACAGTGATCATCTAGCTTCCACTTGAAGAACTCTAAAGATCAAATTCTTATCATCTGACCTGTCTCCAACATTTTTCTGGACAGTTCTGCTGGAAAATTTTACTAAGTCTGTATATCAGCAATTCCATTCTTTGTTCCTACTTCTGTGAGGTCAAGTAGAACACACGTAGTTCTTCTACAACAAATGGTGCTTTATGGTGGACTAATATAGGTCAAATAATGGTGAACTCAGTTATTATGGTTTTCCTGAGTCTTTTTTAAGTTAAATATTTCCAGGTTTTTCCATGTTCTGATTTCAATCATTTTATCAGTTAACAAGTAGTTATTAAGTTTCTGATTTGAGTCAGGCTCCTCAACATTCTCCTTATCTACTTTGTTTTTTAATTACTTATTACTTCAATCCCACATAATGAAAATTATCCATATTAGCAAGAATCTCTACAATTCATCAATCAGTTTGATCCCATCAACTTACATTAAGAAGTTATTTCTGAGGGAGAAAACATTTTGGTGATGACAAAATATATAACTGCATTGTAATGGTAAACAAATAATAGAAGATATTTCCAAAGGAAACAGGAGATCATATGTATTTATTTCTCATGGCAACAATGAAAAATAAACAAAGGCATCAATCAGTTCATGATATCCTTCAAAAAGATGTCTTGGCAAAGTCCTGTGACTGCTAGAACACTAAGCAGAAAAATATCCAGCTGACTGATGATGCCTAAAGTAAAGTAGCGATGCAAGACCAATGGCTCATTACACGTGCATATAATATCAATATGTTCTTTGGTGTGGTGTTCTTCTTCCTACAAACAAATTCTAACCATACAAATACTGCTGCTATCTTTTTAAACTGCAATGCAGGGAAAAAATATAAGGTAACACTTTGTTCTAAGTTTCCTAGATAACAACATTAATACATGATAATTATACAATTAGTTGTAACATTAAGTTCTAGTTATAGAACAATGATTACTCAGTAATTATAAGAAGTATATAATTACTCAATAATTATGAGAAGTATGTAATTACATAACCATTTTATTCAGTGAGAGACAGAGGGAGGGAGAGGGGGAAGGAGGGAGAAAGATGGAGGGGAGAGGAGAGGAGGGGGAGGGGAGGGGGAGGGGCAGGGGAGGGGGGAAGGGCAGGAGGGGGAGGGGAGGGGAGGGGCAGGAGGGGGAGGGGAGGGGAGGGGCAGGGGAGGGGGGAGGGGTAGGAGGGGGAGGGGAGGGGAGGGGAGAGAGAAAATGAATTTGCACATCAACAAGAGTCAAAGAGAAGGATGGGTTTAATGCTCAACTCTATTTTTACAAGCCAAGAATATTTGACATGCAAAACGTCAACTATACTGCATTCTTAATACACTGATAAAAAAACAGTATCAAAAGATTATTTCCTTCTTTATATAAACTTCCTTCTTTTTACTTTATCAGTTAGGGATGCTGAGAGAGTAAAAAAATAGAATTAGAATTCAAGTCCAAGTTTCCTCCCATTGAAAAGGTTGTGCTTTTCTACTTTTCACTGTCAAAACTTTTCAGTGGACTGGAAAATGCAGCCACATTGCTTCAGCAACACAACACCCCTCCCCCCAAAAAAGAGCAATCAAAATTTCATATTCTGGGAAACTATTCCTGCCTCACTAGTTCCAGTCTTTAACCTATTTATGAGTAAATAGATAGCACATTTCATTTTGAATGTACATGCTCTCCCCTTACACCTACCCTAAACATACACATATACATTTCAACTTGAGCTTATTCTTGTCCTCTTTGACTATGGACTGAGGCAAGGACCTTACACAGTGACCCAGAGCACTAAACTCTGACACTTTCATATAGTGGAGAAGCAGGACCCTTTTCACAGTGAGATTTTTCCAAAGATTATTTATTCAATCACCAAGTATTTATTATGTACCTATTATGTGCTGGGTGCTAAGTTGTAAAGCAATGAACATTAACTCCTTCATGAAGGTTATTATCAGTCCTTACTGTGATCCTTTCCCATAATGACCTTAGAATAAAGATTTGAGTCAAAATTTCCATAATGGTTGTTACTATTTAAAGTAAGCAATTAGTGAACAACTATATTTATGGAAAATGTCAGCTATAATGACAAGTACAGAAACTAACAGAAACTGTTCTTCTTTAGGAAGAACAAAATCTGAGAAATTAGATTCTTGCAATAACAAGAGTCAAACAACCCCAAACTCTTGTGAATGAGTAGTTTCCTTTGTGAGGTGAAAAGAAAAATTAACATCATGGATAGAATTTCCTATAGTACAAATTCTCTCTCATTCTCTCTATTTCTTTCTCCAATGGATAAAGGTAAAGATAAGAAAAAAGACCATTTTTCTCCAAAGCAAGAGAGATGAGAATTTTAAATATTTCCAAGTCTTTCAATATGTAAAAGAAGGGAAAACCTTCTTTGTTTCCATACTACAAGTCAAGGTGTTGGATTCCTACATGCCAGGCAAGCTCGGAGAGCAGATAAGTAAAAGACATTCTTAAAGTACACAAGAGAAAACAATGTTCATTTTCATGGACATCACCCAGACAACTAAATCTATGTATTTTCTTTAAATCTACACTGTATATTTTCTGAACTTCAAAAGAACATTAAAATGAGAATTATCATGTTCCTTTTTCTTCCTTTGTTTCTTAAAGGAAAGACCTCAAAGAAACAATGATAATGCACATGAATACTCCTAAGCAAAAAAACTTATCTTTAGTTGCAAATATAGAACAATCACTTATCATAATAGTTTCTTTCTTAGTCCCTCTAAGTTTTTTAACAACCAAGATAGCTCTCATGACAAGGAAGAGATTCTCTTGGGATATTCTTGGCATGTTCAGGAGTAAGAGGTTTACCATGCAAAATGATTGGCACACAATTGCCCATCTGTTTTATTGAGCATCAATGTAAATAGATGTGTAAAGTCCCTAGGACATGGTGATGTGGAAATGATTGCTGTCCTGGGTACATCTCCCCATGGGTTTCACTAGATTGAAATAACATAAATGGGTATCTTTTACCTTGCTTGTTATCATCGTTGTCACAATAATTTTAATGCCTCATATATTTCATAATTTTTTTCTGTGTTCTGCATTGCTCTGACCTTTTCAATATTCTGTAATTTGACTGGCTGGCGATTTTAGTTCTCTTTCTTTTTTACAGCCTTATTAACTTGTGAGAAAGAGGTAAAATGGACAACCAATCAGAATACATAATGTTGCAAAGGTCATAGTGGTACCTTATGGAATCATCACACACCAAATACTTTATGTTAGACATTAACATTCTGATATCTTATTCATGTGACAAAGATTGTAACAAGAACAGAAAATGGCACAACATGAGTCCATTCTCATGACAAAAAATGAAATAAGAAATGACAGAGAACAAACCAAATAGATTCTTGTTATCTTGTGAGGATTTTGCATGTCAGACCGGTCCCATTTTAAGTTAGCCTTTCTTTCAATCCAATTACATTTTAAGGTAGAAGAGACATTAACTAATTTCCTCTCTTCACACTCTAAATGGGAAAAGCTATATTTTTTCCTATATTATCTCTGTATTACCACAGAGGTCTGCCTATACCAAAATTCCTAAAAATTAATAGAATTTGGAAGTTTAGGGGAAGGTGAGGTGTGAATTTACAACCATTACTCATGATCAGAACACAGAAATCCCATTAATTCAAAAATCATTTAAATTTTTTTATTATTTTTCAGTCATGACTGACTCTTTGTGATCCTGCTCAGATTTTCATATCTGGTTATGCTTTTTCCTTCTCCATATCATTCTACAGATGAAGAAACCGAGGTAAATGGGGTTAAGTGAGTTGCTCAGGGTAACACAGCTTCTAACTAATTGAAACTCATGAGGAAGGGTCCTCCAAACTCCAGGCCTAGAACTTTATTCTCTGATTCACCTAGCTATGTTTCATTTTTTTTAACCTTCCCTAAAATGCTTTTTAGGTTTTTCCAAAACCATAGGCATGAATTTAGTACAACCTAGTTGTACCTGAACAGGTTGTGGGGTACTACTTTGAGGGAAAGAGGACTCCTCTCAGCAGGTGATATTGAGATTAAACATAAAAGGGGAATCATTTGGACATATTTCTTTGAAAATCATGATTTAAATTTTTGCTGATAACTCAAACTTTCAGCAAAATTCCTATTATTTTTATACATCTCTTTAAAAGGAAGTACATACCTATCAAAATAGTATGTAGTTAAGATATATATATATATATATATATATGTGTGTGTGTGTGTGTGTGTATTTATATATATATATACATATATATATGTATATATATATTCTGTGAAATACTTGGATATTTGAAGAGATATCCTTGGTATGTTCTTTAAATGAAATATTTTTCTCTCTCTGCATATGTATATATATATATATATATATATATATATATATATATATATATATATGTGTGTGTGTGTGTGTGTGTGTGTGTGTGTGTGTGTGCATACAATATTACATATAGTTCCAATTATAGGAAAAGTTAGTTTTCAACAATCATCACTTTTTGGAAGGTTTTGAGCTCCTCATTTTTCATCTTCCCTGTCTTCCCTTCCCCATCCCCTAGACAGAGATTATCTAATACAAGTTAAAATGTAAACTATGTTAAATATATTTCCATATTAATCATATTGTGAAAGAAAAATCAGCTCAAAAGGAAAACAACACAAGAGAAAAAACACAAAATGCAAGACAAATTTTAAAAATTGAAAATACTATGCTTTGATCTGCATTCATATTCCATAATTCTTTCTCTGGATGTGGATGATATTTCCATCACAAGTCCTTTAGAATTGTCATTGATTATTGTACTGCTGAGAAGAACAAATTCATCATAGTTGATCATCCTATAATGCTACTGTTAATGTATACAATGTTCTTCTGATCCTGTTCACTTCACTCAACAGAAATATCAGCTCCTACAAGTCTTTCCAAGTTTTTTTTAATGTTTTGACAATCACAATTTCTCATAGAACAACAGTTTCCATCATATTTGTATAGTACAGTTTGTTAAGCCATTTTCCAACTGATGGACAATTCTTTGCCATAACAAAAATGAGCTGCTATAAATATATTTGTAATGTAGGCTGTTTAGCTCATCTTTTGATCTCTTTGGGATTCAGAACTATTAGTAGATTACTGGATCAAAGGGTATGTTTTATTGCCTTTTGGGTACAGCTACCACTTGCTCTCCAGAAAGGTTGGATCAGTTCATAACTCCACCAACAATGTATTAGTATCCCAATTTTCCTACATTCTCTTCAATATTGAGCAGTTTTGCTTTTTTAGTCTTATTGGCCAATCTGATGTGTGTGAGGTGATACCTCAGAGTTGTTTTAATTTTTCATTTCTCTATTAAATAATGATTTAGAGCATTTTTCATATATATATATGTATGTATGTGTGTGTGTGTGTGTGTGTGTGTGTTGAGAGGAAGAGAGAGAGAGAGAATATGTGTGTGAGAGTGAGAGTGAGAGAGAGAGTGAGAGAGAGAGAGAGAGAGAGAGAGAGAGAGAGAGAGAGCGAGCTCTTTAATTTCTACATCTGAGAACTGCCTGCTTATATCATTGGTTCATTTATCAATTGGGGAGTCACTTGTATTCTTAAAAATTTGATTCAATTTTCTATATATTTTAGAAATGAGTCCTTTATAAGAAACAGCAGATGCAATATAAGAAGCAGATGTAAAAATTATTTCCCAATTTACTGTGCTCCTTTTAATCTTGGTTGCATTGGTTTTATTTGTGCAAAAACTTTTTAATGTGATTAACATTTTGTATTTGCATTTTATAATGTTTTCTATCCCTTGTTTGGTCATAAATTCCTCCCCTTTCTATACAACTTACAGATAAATTATTCTTTGTTCTCCTACTTGACTTATGGTATCACATTTTATATCTAAGTACTGCACCCATTTTGACCTTTTCTTGGTATAAGGTGTGAGATATTGGTCTTTGCTTAGTTCCTGTCATACTATTTCCCAGTATTCCCAGGAGTTCTTGTTAAGCACTGAGTTCTTTTTACAGAAGCTGGAGACTTTGCGTTTATCAAATTGTAAATGCTATAGTCATTTACTACTATTTCTTCTTTTACCTAATTATTCCACTGATCCATCGTTCTGTTTCTTAGTCAGTACCAACTAGTTGTGATGACTTGCTTTATAATATAATTCTAGATCTGATATAACCAGGCCACTTTTATTTATATCTTTTTCATCAATTTCCTTGGCATTCTTGACTTTTTATTCCTTCAGATGAATTTTGGTTTTTTCTAGTTCTGTAAAATAGTTTCTTGGTAGCTTGATTGTTATGGCACTGAATAAGTAATTTAATTCAGGTAGAAATCATTTTTGTTGTATTAGTTCAGCCTATGCATGAGCAATTTATATTTGTCCAATTACTTTGAATATTATTTTTGACCTTTAGATTTTATTTGGATGAAAAAATTTTTGTAATGTTTTCATATAGTTTCTAAGTTAATCATGGCAGGTAGACTCCCTCCCAAGAATTTTATGTTGTCTACAATTACTTTAAATGGAATTTTTCTTTCTATCTCTTGCCACTGTACTTTATTGGTAATATATAGAAATATTCATGATTTATGTGGGTTTATTTTATATCCTGAAACTTTGCTAAGGTTGCTAATTGTTTCAAATAGTTTTTAGCTGATTTTCTAGAATTCCTTTAGTATACTATTATATCATTTTCAAAGAGTGAGAGCTTTGTTTCCCAATTACCTAATCTAATTCCTTCAATTTATTTTTCTTTTCTTGTTAATCTAATATTTTTATTTCAATATTGAATAAGAATAGTGATAATGGCATCCTTGTTTCACCCCTGATCTTATTGGAAATACTATTAGTTTATTCCTATTACATATAATGCTTGCTAATGGTTTTAGATAGGTACTTATCATTTTCAAGGAAAACTCCATTTATTCCTAGGCTCTATAGTGTTTTTAGTAGAAATGGGTGCTGTATTTTTCAAAAGCTTTTTCAACACCTATTGAAAAAAATCATATGATTTCTGTTAGTTTTGTTATTAATGTAATCAATTAGGCTGAAAGTTTTTCTGATAGTGAACCAACCCTGAATTCTAGGTATAAATCATGATGTATTCCTAATGCTAACTTGCTGTTATCACTTTGCCATTATTTTATTTAAAATTTTTGATTAATGTTCAATAAGAAAATTGATTTATAATTTTCTCTCTATTTTGACTCTTCCTGGTTTAGGTTACAGCATCATATCAGCGTCATAAAAGGAATTTGGTAGAACTCTTCCACCTATTTTAAAAATAGTTAATATTGAATTGGAATTAATTGTCCTTTAAATGTTTGGTAGAGTTCATTTGTAAATCCATCTGTACCTGAACATTTTTTCCCCCAGGGAATCCATTCTATTATCTACTTCCATTTTATGGGAGAGTTCATCCCATTCAGATTCATAGTTGTAATTACAAGATATGTCTTACCTTCCCTGTTATCTCTACTTCTCCATTCTTCTTCCCCAGCCATTGCCTCCCTAATTCCCTGTGTTGTAAGATAAATTTCAAAACCCATCTGAGTATGCTAGTCCTTTGAGTCAAACTTAATGAAAGTAAAATTGAAGAAATTCTCATCCTCTCCCTTCTTTCCTTCTACTGCAATAGGTGTTTTGTGCCTCTTCATGTGATGAAATTTACCATATTCTACCTCCCCCATTTCCTCCCATCCAGTACAATCCCTTTTATGCATCCTAATTTTTTTAAACCCTTCTATCAAATTCAATTTTTGTTCATATCTTCTAGGTATATTCCCTTTAAGAGAGGTATAGTTCTCCAGAATTATGAATATCATCTTCCCATGTAGGGATGTAACTGGGTTCATCTTTTGTTTTCTTTTTCCTTGTTTATAATTTTATGTATCTCTTGAGTTTCACATTTGAAGACTGAATTTTCTGTTCAGCTCTGATTTTTTTTAATGTGGAAAATTTGAAAGTCATCTATTTTGTTAAATATCCATATTTTCTGCAGAAAGATTATGCTTAATTTTTTTTCTGGGTAGTTGATTCTTGATTGTAATCCAAACTCCTTTGCCCTCCTGAATATCATTTTCCAGACCTTTTAATGATGACACCACCAAGTTCTGTGTAATTCTGATTATAGTTCTTTGCTTCTTTCTGGCTGCATATAGATTTTTTCCCTTGATGTGATAATTCTGGAATTTGACTACAATATTCCTTGACATTTTTATTTTGGGATCCCTTTTAAGAGATGATTGGTATTTGCTTACAATGAGTATTTTACCCTTTGTTTCTAGGATATCCGAATTCCTTGAGGGAATTCTAAAACATATGGTCCAGGTTCTTTTTTCAGATCTTTTGTTTTTCTAGTCTTTCAGATAGTCCAATAATTCTTAAATTATCTCTTCTGGATCTATTTTTTCAGACTAGTTATTTTCCTGGTGTTTTATTTTTATATATTTTATATTTATATATTTTCAGATATCTTAAATTTTCTTTGATTCTTTTGATTTTGCTTCACTGAGTCTTGATGTCTCATAGAATTATTAGCCTCCACTTGCTTAAGTCTATTCTTTATTATTTATTTGTTTATTTTGGGCTATAAGCACATGTATATTTTTAAGTTACAAAATTTCCTTCCACCCTCCTTTCCTACTCCCCTCCCCTCACTCTCACTGATGAACAATAATGTTAACATTGTACATACATATTTTTAATAAACATGTTTACAGGTTAGTTATTTTCATTATGAGCAATCGTGAATAAGGGAAAGAGATATATAAGAGATAATTTATCTAAAGTGTTCATCAGATTCTGAAGGGTTGACTTTTGGTTTTTTTTGTGCGTACATGTGTGTCTGCATTTAGTTTTGTTTTATTTTTCTTCCTCTGGATGGCTATAACATTTTCCATAGCCAATCTAATACAATTGTCCTAGCTCTCTGAACTGCTGAGAGGAGCTGTTTCTATCAAAGCTGTTCATCTCACAATGTTTCTGTTAATGTCTATAATGTTCTCTTGGTTCTACTCCCTTCACTCAGCATCAGATCCCATAAGCTATTCCATACTTCTCTAGAGTTCAACCATTTATGGTTGCCCAAGTCATTTTTCAAGGGATCATTTTCTTCTATAATCTTTTGCATCTTTTTTTATTTGATCAATTCTATTTTTAAAGGATCTATATTTTTTAAATTTTTTCAGTTGTATTTTTAAAGGAATTATTTTCTTTTTGCATTTGTTGAATTGAATTTTTAAAGAATTTATCTTCTTCTGTGAATTATAGTGCTTCCTTTTGTAAGATGTTGCAAATTTACCAGTCATCTCCTGAAAATGATTCCAAAATGAAAACTCCCAGGAATATTATAGTCAAATCTCAGAACTCCCAAGTTGAGAAGAAAATACTGCAAGCAGCCAGAAATAATCAATTCAAATATCACTTAATCATAATTAGGATAACATAAGATTTAGCAGCATTTACATCAAAGATCTAGAGGACTTGTTATATGATAATTCCAGAATATAAAGGACTGGGATCACAATCAAGAATCACCCACCCTGAAAAAGTGATCCTTCAAGGGAGACATGGATATTTAATGAAGAAGAGTACTTTCAAGCATTCATAATGAAAAGATCAGAGCTACAGAAAAATTGACTTTTAAATATGAGACTCAAGAGAACATAAAAAAATAATTAGGAGAAAGAAATCAAAAAGGATTCAATTAATTTAAGCTGTTTAGATTCCATGGAATTTTCATTCTACAATGAAAGAGGCAATGAAAGAGGAAATATAGCTCCTAAAAACTTTATCAATACTGGGGCAGATAGAGATATACATAAAAAGGCATAGATATTAGTTGAATATGATAGGATGATATCCCACATAAAATTAAAGTTTGAGAAAGAAGAACTCACTGGGATAAGGGGGAAGAAAGAGTAATGGGGGGAATTATGTAATATAATAGAGATGCAAATGAAAGAGTTTTTACAGTAGAGGCAGAAATGGGAGTGTGGTGGGTGATGATTGTACTTTAATGTCTTCAAAACTGACTTAAAGGGGAAATAACATAGCTGAGCATAGAAATTCATCTTACCTTACAGGAAAATAGGAAGGGAAAGGATAAGAGACATAGGACTGATAGAAAGTAGGGTGAATCAAAGGAAGAAGTGGTCAAAAGTAAAACAGATTTTTGAGGCCAGACATGGTAAAAAGGCAAGTGAAAGAATGATAAATGGCAAAAATATGATGGAGGAAAATACACAGTTAGTAATCAAAACTGAATGGGAATTAGACAAACTCATGTATCAAATAAACACAGATAGATAAATGGATTAAAAACCAGAATTAAATAATATGTTGTTTACATAAATACACTTGAAATGGAGAGACACAATAAAAATAAAAAGCTGAAGTAGAATCTAGCATTTTTCAGATGAAGTAAAAATATCAGGAATAACAATCATGGTCTTATACAAGGCAAAAGAAAAAGTAGACTACATTTTGTTAAAAGGTTCCCATACACAATGAAATAAAAGCAATAATAAATATATTAGCACCAAATGGCATAATAGCAAATTCTTAAAGGAAAAATTAAATTAATTAAAGCAGCAAATAGACAGTAAAACTTTATTAAAGAGATACCTTAATTTACACTCCCCCCCAAGAACTAGATAAATCTAATAAAAATGAGCAAGAAATAAGTTAAGGGAATGAAGAAAATTATTTTAGGAAAGCTAAATTTGATAGAGCTTTGGAAAAACTGAATAGGAATACTCAAAATTATGCCTATTTCTGAGTAGTATATGGCATACATATTATACACACCACACACACACACACACACACACACACACACACACACACACAAACACACATACAATGAGCATGTTTTAAGGCAAAAAATGTCACAACCAAATGTGTAAATGCCACCTTTTCAGACCACAGTGCTATAAAAATTACTTTTAATAAAAATCCATGAAATGGATAAAAATTAACTGTAAATTAAATAATCTAATCCTAAAGAAAGAGTTGGAGTAAAACAAATCAGAGAAACAATAAGTAATTTCATGAAAGAGAATAACAACAAAGGGACAACATATCAAAAGTTATGGATTCAGCCAAAGCAGTACTCAGGGAAAAATTATAACTTCAAATGTTTATTTCAATAAAATAGAAAAAGAGCAGATCAATAAATCTGGAATGTAATTAAAAAAAGGAAAAAAAAATTTAAATCTTCAATTCAATACCAAAGAGGAAATCCTGAAACTAAAAGGAGATATTAATGAAATTGAAAGTAAAATAACCATCGAACTAATAACTAGGTCTTATAAAAATTAATAAAACAGATAAACCATTGACCAATTTGATTTTAAAAAGAAATAAGAAAACATTTACTAGTATTAAAAATGAAAAGGATGAATTTATCACCAATGAAGAGGAAGTCAAGCAATTATTAGGTGCTATTTAGCCCAATTGTATGCAAATAAATCTAAGCACCTAAGTAAAATGGATAAATAGTTAGAAGAATATAAATTGTCCCAATTAACAGAACATTAATTAGGATAATTAAATAATCTGTCTGACAAAAAGTAATTGAACAAACCATTGAAGAGCTACCTAAATACTTAAAGAACAATTCATTCCAACTACTAAAACTATGTTGGAAGATAGGCACAAAAGGAATTGTATAAACATTTTATGACACAAATTTGATACCGATACCTAACCCAAAAGAGAAAAATAGAGAAAGAAAACTATAGAACAATTTTCCCAGTGAATATCATTGTAAAATACTTAATAAAGCACCAGCAAAAAGATTATATCAATATAGCATAAAAATCAAACATCATAGTCAGGTGACATTTTTATTAGTAATGCAGAATAATGAATTCAATATGGGGAGAACTATCAGCATAATTTACCATATCAATAACAAAAAACTTCTATCATATCTCAATAGATGCAGTGAAACCTAAGGAAAAAATAATATTCTTTCCTATTAAATGTGCTGGAGAATTTACAAAGAATTGGTGGAGTTTTCCTGAAAATTTTAAGCAGCATTTTTCTAAAACCAGCAGCATTTTATTTGTAATGGGAAAAAGCTAGAAGTCTTTCTAATAAGATCAGGAGTGAAGCAAGGATATCCATTATCACCAGTACTACTTAATACTGAACTATAAATACGAATCATGGCAAGAAGGAAGGACAAAGAAATTGAAGGAATTACAAAAGATAATGAAGAAACAAAACTATCACTCTTTGTAGTTAATATGATAATATACTTAGCTAAACCAAGAGTAATCAACTAAAAAAAGTGGTAGAAATACTGAAGTAATTCAAGAAGATTGAAGGACGTAAAAATCCTACATAAACCGTTTCTCTTTTTTACTTTTGAAACCCAATAGCAAGAGACAGAAAGAGGAATCTATTTAAAATAACTGGACAATATAAAATATTTGGTAATCTATCTGTCAAGACAAAATAAGAAATTAAATGAACAAAAATTCAAAATATTTTTCACATAAATAAAGTCAGATCTGAACAAATGGAGAATTATTAATTCTTGATTCCTTTATCTTTATTACTAATTGCTAATTGGCAGGTTGAGTCAATATAATAACAATTCTCCCTAAATTAATTCGTTTGTTCAAAGAGATATCAATAAAATTATCATAAAATATTTTATAGAACTAGAAAAATCATAAAAATTCATATGGAAGTTTAAAACATCAAGAAGTAATGAGATTTAATGAGATTAAAAAAATGTAAGGGATAGTGATTTACCAATACCAGATCTCAAAATATTATAAAGTGGGTAATCATAGGACAATCTGGTATTGGTTAAGAAGGTAGTTCAGGACTTCCAGCCAAGAGGGCAAAGAAAAGACAGGCACAGTTCTAAAGTCTCCTGATCTCTTCCCCATCTATCACGTGAAACAAACCTCTTAAGAGAAATCCAACCCACAAAACCCAGAAAGAAAAGCCAGGAGAAACAATATCTACCTCAGGATTTGTCTCCGGCACCAGCTTTGGCCGAATTCGGGCAGGTGAGTCTGGGCTCAGAGGGAGGATCAGCCAGATCAACAGCTGAATTGGAACCAGGAGTCTGAGGGCACGAGAGCTGGACTTGCTGGATCAGCGGTGGGGCTGTACCATGGGGGCATGACTTGGCGGGAGAGCAGAGGCACTGGTGTTGGGTCTGCCCCCCGGGAGATCCCAGACAGGGCTGGGGGGAGAATTCTGGAGCAAGAAGGCTTGGGACACCATCCTTGGGCCCCTCTGGTCTGAGTCCCATTACAACTCAGACTTCTTCCCTTACAAACAAATGCAAACTACTTCTGCCTCAGGCCCAGGTGTGTGAGCAGAAGAACCAGCCCAGCTGAGGAATGGCCTCAGGCCAGGATAAAGCCCACCATTGATTGAAGGCAAAAGAATTCAATAGCTTCAACTCCTCCCTTCAAGGAAAGGGAGAAGGCCTCAAACAAGGTCACAGACACTCCAGAGAAAGCAACCAGTACCTCCTACTGGCCAGCCAGAGAAAGCGCACTCAGTGAGTGAAGCCTTTAGCGATCCCAAACCCCAGGAACCAGCCCCTCCCCAACTCAGGTCTTAGCAAAATGAAGAAGGGTCAGCAGAAAGGTGGATCCATAGAAAAATCCTTGGAAGGGAAAGACCCTAACTCAGAGAGACCTGGAACCTCTGAGGAGAATACAATCTGGTCTTCAGCACAGAAAGACTTCCTTGAAGAAATAAGGAAGGAGTTTAAAAATCAACTGGAAAATTTGGGAGAGACAAGAAAACAAAACCTTAGAAAGTACAATTGGACAAATACAAAATGAGAATAAATCTCTCAGATCTTCAAATGGGCAAATGCAAAAAAGAAATTAATTCTCTCAAAACATCAATTGGTCAAATGGAAAGCTCTTTCAAAAGTAGAATTGACCAATTGGAAAAGGAGTTGCAAAAGGTTAATGAAGAAAACTCCTCCCCCCGAAAAAGAATGGAGTCTACAGAAACTAATGACTCCATGAGTCAGCAAGAGTCAGTTAAACAAAATCAAAAAATAGAAAAAATAGAAGCAAATGTAAAATACCTCATCAACAAAACCACTGACCTCGAGAATAGATCGAGGAGGGGCAACCTGAAAATTATAGGACTTTCTGAAAACATTGAAGAGAAAAAAAGCCTGGACTTAATATTATAGGATCTAGTGAGGGAAAACTGCCCTTATATCATAGAATTGGAGGGCAAAGTAGTTATTGAAAGAGTACATCGATCCCCACCAGAAAAAGATCCTAAAATGAAAACACCAAGGAATGCTGTGGCCAAACTCCAGAACTAACAGATAAAAGAGAAAATCCAGAACTATCAGATAAAAGAGAAAATCCTGCAAGCAGCCAGAAAGAAACAATTTAAATATCAAGGAGCCACAGTAAGGATCATGCAGGACATGGCTGCGTCAACATTAAGGGATTAAAGGGCCTGGAATGAGATATTTCGAAGAGCATGGGAGCTTGGAATGCAGCCAAGAATCTACTTTCCCGCAAAGATGAGCCTTCTCTTCCAGGAAAAAGATGGACATTTAATGAAATTGAAGAATTCCAAAAATTTCTGATGAAAAGACCAGAGCTAAACAGAAAATTTGGACATCAAACAGGAGGTTCAAGAGACATGAAAAGGTAAAAAAAAATGGTGGCGGTAAAAGGGAAAAAATAATGCAATCCAGTAAGTTGAAACTGGCTATATCCCAGCATGGGGGGAAAAAGATTCTCATAAATCTTGAGAATTATAACTCTACCAGAGAGAATATACCTAGCCAGAAATGATGGACATTCATGACCTATCCATGAGACTGCTATCTAAAGAGATGTAACTGGCTTTAACCCCACTTGGGAGAAAGACCCTAATAACTCGCAGGAATTTTGACTCTATTCGATAGAATATACTGAATTAGAAGGGACAGACACTCAGAATTTTCTATGACTTAAATAGAATGATCTACAAAACACTACCCCCCTTAAAAAGGGGGACAGGAAAGAGACTGGAGGAGGAAGGGGAGTGAATGGGGTAAATCTCATTATCCTAAGAGGTACAAAAAAAAAATCTATGGTAATAGAGGGGAAGAAGGGAGCAAAGGAGAAACACCTGAATGTTCTTCTCATCAGACTTGGCTTAAAGTCAACCTACACATACTCAGTTAACTTATAAAACATCTAACCTTTCAACTATTAAAAGGGGAAAAGGGGAGGGGGATGGAGAAAGGGAAGGGGAGTGGGGGGAAATAAGGGGAAATAACAAAAGGAAGGGAAAGGAAAAGGGAAAAAGGGAAAGGGGAATTAAAGGGGAGGGTCTGATATAGGAGAGCACACACACTGAAGGGGGTGGTATTCAGAAACAAAATACTGGGGAATATGGATAAAGGGGGGGAGAAAGGGGGAAAATACAAACAGAGGGAAGATAGCACGGAGGGCAATAAAGAATTAGTAATCATAACCTTGAATGTCAATGGGATGAACTCTCCCTTAAAACATAAGCGAATAGCAGAGTGGATTAAAAACTAGAATTCTACAATATGCTGCTTACAAGAAACTCATTTGAAGGAGAGAGATGCATATAGAGTAAAGGTAAAAGGTTGGAGCAAAATATATTTTGCTTCAGCTGAAGTAAAAAAAGCAGGGGTAGCAATCCTTATCTCAGACAAAGCAGCAGCAAAAATAGATAGTGTTAAAAGAGATAAGGAAGGAAACTTTATCCTCCTAAAAGGTACCATAGACAATAAAGCCATTTCAATATTGAATATATATGCACCCAGTGGGACAGCACCCAAATTCTTAGAGGAGAAGCTGAAAGAACTACAGGAAGACATAGACAGCAAAACTCTACTAGTGGGAGACCTCAACCTCCCACTATCAGATCCAGATAAATCAAATCATAAAATAAACAAGAAAGAAGTTAAGGAGGTAAATAGATTGTTAGAAAAATTAGATATGGTAGACTTATGGAGGAAACTGAATGGGGATAGAAAAGAATATACCTTTTTCTCTGCAGTACATGGAACTTATACAAAAACTGACCATGTACTAGGACATAAAAACCTAATGATCAACTGCAGAAAGGCAGAAATAGTGAATACATCTTTCTCAGATCACAATGCAATAAAAGTCATATGAAATACTGGGTCAAGGAGATATAGACCCAGAGCAAATTGGAAACTGAATAACCTCATTTTAAAAAATGAGAGGACCAAAAAACAAATTGTAGAAAGAATTAACCATTTTGTCCTAGATAACGATAATAATGAAACAACATAACAAAACCTATGGGATTCATTCAAAGCAACTCTCAGGGGATATATTATAGCTCTAAATGCTTATATGAATAAATTGGAGAAGGAGGAAATCAATGAAATAAACATGCAACTAAAAAATTAGAGAATGAACAAATCAAAAATCCCCAATTAAATACTAAATTAGAAATTCTAAAAACTAAAGGAGAAATTAATAAAATTGAAAGCAAAAAAACTATTGAATTAATAAATAAAACCAAAAGTTGCTATTATGAAAAAACCAATAAAATTGATAAACCTCTGGTCAATTTGATTAAAAAAAGAAGAAAACCAAATTGCTAGTATCATAAATGAAAAAAGGTGAACTCACCACCAATGAGGAGGAAATTAAAGTAATAATTTGAAATTATTTTGCCCAACTCTATGCCAATAAATTTGATAATCTAAGTGAAATGTATGAATATTTACAAAAATATAAGTTTCCCAGGTTTAATGAAGAAGAGATTAAATACCTAAACAACCCTATCTCAGAAAAAGAAATTCAACGAGCCATTATTGAACTCCCTAAAAAAAAATCTCCAGGGCCTGATGGATTCACAAGTGAATTCTACCAAATATTTAAGGAAAAATTGGTTCCCATTCTATATACACTCTTTGGAAAAATAGGGAAAGATGGAATTCTGCCTAACTCTTTCTATGAAACCAATATGGTGCTGTTACCTAAACCAGGAAGAGTTAAAAGAGAGAAAGAAAATTATAGACCTATTTCCCTGATGAATATAGATGCAAAAATCCTAAATAAAATCTTAGCAAAATGATTACAACAAGTTATCACTAGGATAATACATTATCATCAAGTAGGATTTATTCCAGGAATGCAGGGTTGGTTCAATATTAGGAAAACTGTTAGTATACTCAATTATATCAACAAGAAACCCATCAGAAATCATATGATCATATCACTAGATACTGAAAAAGCTTTTGACAAAATAAAGCATCCATTCCTATTAAAACACTAGAGAGTGTAGGAATAAATGGACTGTTCCTAAAAATTATTAGCAGTATCTATGTGAAACCATCAACAAGCATTATATTCAATGGGGAGAGGCTAGAGGCATTCCTAATAAGAACAGGGGTGAAACAAGGGTGCTCATTATCACCACTACTATTCAATATTGTATTAGAAATGTTAGCATCAGCAATTAGAGAAGAAAAAGAAATTGGAGGAATTAGAATTGGGAAAAAAGAAACAAAACTCTCACTCTTTACAGATGACATGATGGTCTACCTAGAGAATCCAAGGAAATCATCCAAAAAACTACTGGAAACAATTAGCAATTTTAGCAAAGTTACAGGTTATAAAATAAACCCTCATGAATCCTCAACTTTTGTATATATGTCTAGCAAGATACAGCACTAAGAGCTAGAAAGACAAATCCCATTCAAAGTAACCTCAGACAATATAAAATACTTGGGAGTCTATTTGCCAAGACAGACTCAGAATCTTTTTGAAAACAATTATAAAACACTTCTCACACAAATTAAATCAGATTTAAATAAATGGGAAAATATCAACTGCTCATGGATAGGGAGAGCTAATATAATAAAAATGACAATTCTACCAAAACTAAACTATCTGTTTAGTGCCCTACCAATCAAAATTCCAAAAATTTACTTTAATGAGTTAGAAAAAATTGTAAGTAAATTCACATGGAGAAATAAAAAGTCAAGAATTGCCAGGAGCTTAATGAAAAAAAAAGTGTAAAAGATGGTGGCTTAGCCCTACCAGATCTAAAATTATATTATAAAGCATCAGTCATCAAAACTGTTTGGTATTGGCTAAGAAATAGTGTGGTGGACCAGTGGAATAGACTAAGTGTAAAAGCAGGAGATGATTACAGTAATCTGCTGTTTGATAAACCCAAAGAGTCCAGCCATTGGGATAAAAACTCCCTCTTTGATAAAAACTGCTGGGATAATTGGAAGTTAGTATGGAAGAAACTTGGATTAGACCAACACCTCACACCCTTTACCAAGATAAGATCCAAATGATTATAGGACTTAGACATAAAAAGCAATACTATAAGCAAATTAGAAGATCAAGGACTAGTTTACCTGTCAGATCTATGGAAAGGGGAGCAGTTTATGACTAAGGAAGAGTTGGAGAACATCACCAAAAACCAATTAGACAATTTCGATTACATTAAATTAAAAAGCTTTTGCACAGATAAAACCAATGTAACCAAGATCAAAAGAAATGTAGCAAATTGGGAAACAATCTTTACAACTAATGATTCTGACAAAGGACTCATTTCTAAAATATACAGAGAACTGAGTCATATTTTTAAAACAAAAAGCCATTCCCCAATTGACAAATGGTCAAAGGATGTGCAAAGTCAATTTACAGATGAGGAGATCAAAGCAATCCATAGCATATGAAAAATTGCTCTAAATCATTAATTATTAGAGAAATGCAAATTAAAGCTTCTCTGAGGTACCACCTCACACCTCTAAGATTGGCCAATATAACCAGGAAGGATAATGATCATTGTTGGAAGGGTTGTGGGAAATCTGGGAAACTATTACACTTTTGGTGGAGCTGTGAGCTCATCCAACTTTTCTGGAGAGAAATTTGGAACCACGCCCAAAGGGCAACAAAAATGAGCATACCCTTTGATCCAGCAATACCACTACTGGGTCTATACTCTGAAGAGATGATGAAAAAGGGTAAAAACATCACTTGTACACAAATATTCATAGCAGCCCTGCTTGTGGTGGCAAAGAATTGGAAATCAAGTAAATGTCCTTCAGTTGGGGAATGGCTTAGCAAACTGTGCTGTATGTCATGTAACACTATTGTTCTTATTAGAAACCAGGAGGGATGGGAATTCAGGGAAGCCTGGAGTGATTTGCATGAACTGATGCTGAGTGAGATGAGCAGAACCAGAAAAACCCTGTACACCCTAACAGCAACATGGGAGTGATGTTCAACCTTGAAGGACTTGCTCATTCCATCAGTGCAACAATCACGAACAATTTTGGGCTGTCTGCAAAGGAGAGTGCCATCTGTATCAAGATAAAGAGCCGAGGAATTTGAACATAGTTCAAGGACTATTCCCTTTAATTTAGAAAAAAAAACAGATATCTTATTGTCTGATCTTGTTACCTCTTTGACTTCTTTTCTTTTCCTTAAGGATATGATTTCTCTCTCATCACACTCAATTTGGATCAATGTACAACATAGAAACAAAGTAAAGACTGACAGATTGCTTTCTGTTGGGGGGGGGAGTAAGATTGGGGGGGATTGTAAAACTCAAATAATATCTTTAATAAAAAATAAATTATAAAAAAGATCTCAAGTGCTCCAAGTGCTCTGTTTATTCACCAAAACATCAGTGTGACTCACTCTTTTGTGGCATTTAGCAAAATAAGGTTCTGATGCTCAAAGGCACCAGGTGATGATAATTTACAGTATTCCCATATTCAATGGTTCCCAGCATATCCCCCTTCTTATTTTTGAAACAAAATGATTACGTAATGAAAGTCACATAAATTGTAAACAAAGGTTTAGAAATAGTATATACCAATGTCAGTTAAACAATAGTGAAAACCAATATTCCCAAATTCCTTGAAATACATTTTATCCCCAACTTACAAGCAGACAAAGATTACAAAGTTTTTTTCTTTTGCCAACAAAAAACCTTTCAAAGCAATCAAATTCAAAACCCAAATTAAAAGGAGTAACTTCTAACTCAGGTGACATTTATTTCAGATCTGAATTACACACACACACACACAAACACATGGGAGTTTAGACACTAACACAAACACAGAAACAACTCTCTTGTATCACATTTACCAAGCTGAGACTTATACTCTGGCCAGTACCAGATCTCAGAATATAGAAACATTTTCCTATCTCTCCAGTCCAGTAGAGAAATGTAAAATGCCCTATAGATGTTTAAATACACACATAGACATATAACCAATCAAGACTGGTCAACAGAAATATAAGCCATAGACACAGACTTCATTTGAAAGAGAAAATACAAATTTCCCAGTCCCAGAAAAAAATCTTCTTCCCCTTTTCTCTTAACTAATTGAACCGCAAAGCTTCCCAATCAATAACCTACTGAAAAACACAGTCATTGCCTAAACCCCCCTCCCCAAACCAGGAGGAAGGCGTGGGGGGGGTCCCTTGATTTCTAAAATATGTTTTTGGAGGGGTGTTGTCTTTGTAGCAAAGCCTACATTCTATCTGAGCTATAAGTTTGAGTTTTGAAGTTCCAAAAAGGAAGATTTTCCTTCTTTCCCCACCCCCCCTGCAGAAGGAGGGAATGGCAGAGAATGAGAGAGAGCATTTGAAATCACCTAAGGGGTTAACACCAGTACAACCTGGAGTTGCTGCACCTTGTGAACAGTGGCCATCACCATAACAAACTGTCCAACAGCAGGTGACACTTTTGCTCTCAACCCAGGAAGGGTCCAATTCACAGCTCTCTGCTGCTGGAGCAAGGGCTGAATTGCACCCACCTGTAGGATGAAAAGTGAAACTCCTTGTGTCTTCCAGAGCAAAACTCATCCTCTGTGCCAAGGCCTGCATCAAAGTCAGGCTCTACAGCAACCCCAAGAAGTCTCTAAAGTTTACAGTAGGTTTAAGCAGTTTGGATCGAGCTTAAAGCCCATAGCACAATCAGGACAGCAGCAGAGGCCAAAAGGAACAGCAAGCTTGTCCTCCTCATCCTGTCATTGTGCTGGTACAGACTCCAGCTGAGCAAGAAACTTCATCCCCTGAGGCACTGCCTTAGATATTCCACTTCCGCTGATTCCTCCATGTTGACTTCTTATCACTTTGGCTATGGGGCTGGTACTTGGTGGTGGACTGCTGCTTGAGGAAGCTAGGTCCCCCTGTGCTGCTGCCTCAGAGACTCTACTTCCCAACTCAACAGCAGCCCCAATCAGAGAATCTGCATTAATTCTAGCCCCTAATTGATATAATATATCTCTTCCCCACAATATTGTAGGGAGTCCTTCAACTATGAAAGGAGTGACAGTCCCTGCTTTATCTTCTTTTCTGCATTTCAAGGGTTGACAAGAAATTTATGTTTCTTGTCTACCTCCAAAGCCTACTAGGTTAGTACCAGCATCCATGTGACCAGTTTTATGTGTGGAACACAGTCCAATCTGCCCCAGTCTCATTCAAGCCTAGGAAAGCAATTCCTTCTACTTGAATAACACAAAGAGGTTTTCCTGAAGAAATCGTAGTTGTAAACATAATTTCATTATGGTTTCTCTGTTTTGACCCCTTTTTCAACTCACTTTCCTTGCTATTTATTCTAGATCTTGAAAAAACATGTAACTGAGCTATGCATTGGTTCTCATTTATGTATCTATCATCATCATTAGCATTCATTATTGCAATAGAGAAAATTTCCTCACTCACATGCTTTACTAAAGGTATAATGTGAGTATACTCTGGATTAGGTGGAACCAAAATGATTGCAAACTCCTCATTCATTAATTGTAAAGGATGAGTAGGTATTTCAGTAGAGGCATATGGAGACACCTTAAATTTCCCCAGCAATTTTGACCATCATAGTTTGATATAATTTGGCTTGCTGCCAAAGCTGCATATTGGTTTTTCCATTCCATCTCCTACTGGTCCTGAACTGTCATACCCCATAACTGTTTTCTATGGGCCCCTGAGAATAGGGCCCCTTTCTCTGTTTAAATTTCCTTGTCCACATTCTGATCCCCTGTGTCCTATGTTTTCACACTTTGGGCATGGAGTTTTAGGATGATGTGTCCCCTTTATGCATTCAGCTCCTTGGGCACTCCAACAATCTTTCTTTAAATGTCCAATTTTTCCACAAACAAAGCAAGTCCATTTCTCTTTATTTCTAATGCACATATTAGCAAATGCCTCTGTCATTAATTCCATATGATACACCTGAGACCCTACTCTGTCACATTTTTGAATCAATTCCTCAATGGTGGCATCACTTCTTAAGTCAATCATTGCTTTCTGAAAATCAGCATTTTCTTAGCCCATGCTAATTGTTTTAATATATCTATTCCTGCTATATTTACTGAAGTTCTTCCTACTGCATCCTGTACCTTGGCAAAGAAATCTACAAAAGCCTGGTCATTTCTTTGTCTAACAACTGCAAATGGTTCTTTATCATTTTGTATTGGAATATGTCCCCAAGCATTCCATACACATGTAGCAATTCTTTCATATATCCCTAACCCATAATATAGTTGGCCTGCATTGCTGAAAAATTGACCTGAGACACGTAACTGTTCATAATATGTGGTGGCATTGGAAACTTGTGCATGCCTCAAAGCCATCTGTCTACATTGTTCTATAAACTCCATCATCCAAAGAACAGATTGTCCAGGTGACAAACATGCTCTATCTGCTTCCAATCATTAGGTGTTAATATGGAGTATGCAAGAGTATCCAATTGTAGCCAGACTAAAGATGATCTTGCCCCATATTCCCCCACTGCCTTCTTTAAATCTCTGACTGCTTTTTATTTCTAGTGGTTTATATCTTCATCTAAGGTTTCCTAGATTAAAAGGATCTGACTCCTCAATAACAGGATATGCTTGAAACTCAACTCCTAGGTCCATCAAACTGTCTCCCTGAAGTTTTTCTTTATGGATGACCTTTTGTACTGCTGAAAACTCTTCCCTAGGTGCTGTAGGGCTGATCCTAGTCTTTTCTTGATAATACTTCTTTATTTCTTCTGCCTCAGGCTATGGAAGTAAATGCACTTTCACTTTACCTTCCCTTTCCTTCACACTTCCTTGTTCCAATTTCTGTAAGATCAGCCCCATGGTAAACTTGTTACCTTCTCCAGGGTCCTCCACTCTGGGATGCTGCCTGGTTTTCTTGCTAATACCTGTTATGTCCTTCTTCCAGACTTTACTCAGATAACACACCTTTGTGCCATATGTTTAGTCCCTGTTGGATGCCATATGTTGAGTCCCACTTCTGGACTCCCTTATCTTTCCCAGGTGAGTGTTGGAGGGGCTGGAGACAAGGAAGACAAGGAAGACAAAGAAGACAAAGGAGACAAGTACTCCATCAAGATCTCCTAGTGCTCTGTTTATTCACCAAAACACCAGTGCCTAAATACCTTTCCAATCTCTAATCCACTCCCTCTCCAGTGGTACTTAGCAAAACAAGGTTCTGATGCTCAAAGGCACCAGGTGATGATAATTTACAGAATTCCCATACACAGTGGTTCCCAAAAGGGAAGGATATGGGAGGGAAAGAATAAGCTTCTCTTAATTAAAACAATTGCAAAAATAGAGATATACATGGAATCCATTGATGCACAGTCTTGCATGAAGTCACTGTACTGTTCATTTTGCTCTATTGTTTCGCTTTACAGAGTGGGAGTAATCCATAAGTGGTTATACTGTTAACTTTACATATCAATCTTTTAAAAAGGAAAAGCAAGTTGAAAATTAAAATATAGTTTCATATCAACATCTTACATGACAATAAATTCCTGATTTTATATATATATATATATATATACATACATATATATGTATGCATAAAACCTAAATATAACAATATTAGAAAAATAGAAGAAAATAGAAGGAGGCATCTAAAACATCCATAAGAAGGGAGACAATTCTTAATTAAACATAAAATGGAGATAATTATGAGGAACAAAGCTAGCAATTTAGATTAACAAGTTTATGCATAAACAAAAATAAAACACTTCAGGAAGAGTGAGATATTTTTCCAGAAAACATTTTTATAGTAAATATATCTATTAAAGGAGTGACAGTGAATTGACACAAATATAAGAAGATCCATTCTTCAATAGATGAGTAAGCAAAGCATATGAGCAGGTCATTTTTAGTAAAAGAAATGTAAACTATCAACAATGTAAAAGAATGCTCTAAAATTGTTAGTAATGAAAATGTAAATTGAACTAACTTTTGGATATTACAATAAGGAGACCAATACAGCAGCCGAAAAAATTTTTAAAAAAGTTTAATGGGGCTATAGGAAAATCAGAAAACTAATATATTAGTAGAGCTATGAATTAGTCCAATAGGAACAAAATTTGAAATTGCACTAGACAAGTCATTAAACTATATAACTTTTTTTGACTCAGAAAAAATTATTATTTGGGATACACTTCAAAGGGGCTAAGGTCAGAGGGAAAGGCTTCACAAATACAAAAAAAGGCAGAAGCCATTTTTTGGTAGCCTAAAACTAGAAATCATAATATCTGCATGTGAGAGAATATTATTGTGCCATTGAAATTAGTGAATAAACAGAATATAGAGTAAACTTATCTGAACTGCTAGTTTTCACAACAACAATATAAAGGAGAAGACTGTGAAGGACTTCAGAACTCTGATCAACCAGTGACTGAACATGACTTGAAAAACAGTGAAGGATAAATATTCTTACTTCCACTTAACAGAGTGGTAATATACTAGAGGAATAGAATGAAGGTCACATGGTAAGATACAGGTAATATATTGATTTGTTTTGCTTAGCTGTAGTTCTCTGTTACAATGGAGTTTAATGATTTCAGGAGTCTTTCAGAAATAAAAACTTTTTTAATGATTATCAATTAAATTATTTTAAAAATAAAGCTCATAGAGATGTCTCAAAATGCTAAAGAGATTAGATCCCAAATTCACATAGCACATTTTGTCAGATCCTTCAGCAAAAGAAGTATTTAGCACCCTTCCTCATTGATATCCATTCCCTCAGAACACCAAGTACTATGATTCTCATTTAGAGAATAAATATTTTAAATAGTTTTGCATCCATGGATTACTTGAAATCCTTTGCAACAACATGAGTATAAAAGTTCCTTCTTTTATTTAAAATATTCCATATCTCTATTGTTCATTCTATACAGCAGTTGCATTGAGGTGCAAGTCAGAAGACATCTATGAAAGTTCAATAAACATAGGAGATGAAATCCTTGGCCCCATGCTGGAAGATCCAAGAAATCTAGGAATAAAAAGGCATGAAAGAAGAGTTTAAAGGCTTTTTAAAAAAGATAATTTTATGGAAATTCCAATCCTTTGATTATAGCAGGGTAGTATGAATTAAATAGGCTATTGGGTAGAATAGTAGATAGAACTCTGGATCTAGAATTAAAAAGACCTGAGCTTAAAAATGTCCTGGGATACTTAATAGTTGTTTGACCCTGGTCAAGTCATTTAACCTTTGTCACAATTTCCTTAAGTGCAAAATGGGAATGATAACAGTGTTCATCTATTAGCATTGCTGTCAGAATCAAGTGAGATATTTGCTTTGCAAGTCAGGAAGTGCTATATAAATCCTAGCTAGTGGAGGAGAAAATACATGGCAGTTTTACTTATTATTTTTTTGGGGGGGTGGACTCAATTTCTGAACAACTGATATGCTTCAATGTCTAATTCCAAGAATTTTATTTTATAATACTCAACATCTTCTTTTATGGTCCAATCAGACATAACTTGAAAATTACATAGTCACCCTTAGAGCTGTGTATCACATTTATTTGGCTAACCCTGCCCCCCCCCAAAAAAAAACTTTGAAAAACACTTTCTTCTGGCAATTACTTATTCTTTTTTTTCTATAGTCGGGGATTTCTAAAAGGATGCAATCTTATCCATTTTTAAAAGAGATATTATAGATAAATATCCTTTCTCATGAACTAAGGCTATCCTAAAAGATTCATTATGAAAAAAGGTAGAAGAAGGGGAGGAAGTAGAATGGTGAGCCTTCTTCAGCTATTTTTTACTCTCTAAGAACTCAGATTTTTTTTAAACTTTTCTAGCATGACTTCTTGTTCACCCTTTGAACAAACTGTTATTTTTCCAAATGAATGCTCTGATGCTTTTGTCTCAATCAGCTAAGGAACTACTTGCTCCTTATCTTTGGAGTTGGCAGATGCACTACTCTTACAGATGGATGGTGGTCTCCAGTTTCCAAACCATGTTCTGGAAGTGAACACATCTATTTTATCAGTGGCTAACTTTTTTCCCATTTATTGGGCTAGAAGATCTTTGCTGAATATGCTGAGAACTATGAAATGGAAAGCCCAATTTCCCCTATCAATCTCAGAGAAAAGCCTATCATTAAACCTTTACTAATAATGAATAGCTTTTTAAATTTTCCTAAAATCTCTGAAACTGAAAGCAATTGAAGTTTTTTTTAACTACTCAAATGAATTTCGGATATATAATAGTTGAGAAACTAAGAGATACATGAAATAACATCTGCACATAATATTATAAAATTAAATCCCCAAGTTTATTAACTATTTTCAACTATTTTCTGGTTTCCTATACAAAAAATTACTCTTTTCTATAGTATTCAAATGTTTTCAAAGCTCTTTCCTTCTAACTTCATCAAGTAGGCAATGAAACATTATCATCATCCGTATTTTATAAATGAGGATAAGTGATTTACTCAAAGTCAAACCTTTAGGAAGTCCCTTAGGACCAAAAATTGATGCCAGATTTCTCATTCTAAGTCACTTTAATACTTTGTTGCATTCAATGAGTGTCCTCTGAGTAGCCCCTAATGAGCAGATTTTTTTGAGGTCTGGGGAAAACTAGGTTAGAAAGACCTTCAAGAACACAAAGAAATGAGTACCTTTAAATGCCTTCTAGCACACACAAATATTTATTCACATATCTTTAGATATGGTAAATATAAGTGACTCAAAAGAAGAACAAATAAGGAATAACAAAAATAGATTAACTCCACTAATTATAGAGACCTAAAGTGTTTCACTTGGAAGAGTATTGCAAATACATTTTTATTTTCTTAACTGCAACATAAGCTGCTCTAGTAAGAGAGTAATGAATGGCCCTGTGGGTGAAAGTAAAAGGGAGAGTGCCTTACCACTTTTCACAGTTCTTTAACTTCTTTTATAAAGTCTTCATGGGTTTTGAAAATTATGTTCCTGGGCACAGAGGCTGAGTTTTAAAATTCACCTCTGTCTGCAATTCATCTAAAATGATGCGGGATCATATCCTTCCCATCATTTAAGTGGCAAAATATCAGTTAAAGAAGGAGAGGAGTATTCAAGCAAAAAGAGTATTTTAGGCATTCATTCACTCAGTCATTACTTTGAGCACTTCTGAGGACATTTTGGGGTGGAGCATGGGAAGACAATGAATCACTCTTTTACCCATGCTGGAAGCCAATAGTTATTCATCCACCTAATCAGCATGTGATAATACCTGGGTGTAATCCTTCCTTAGGCATCCTAGTGATCCCCCACTCTTACCATATTGGTGCTGTACTTATTGCAGAAAACCAGGGTCAAAGCAATTCAAGTGCTGAGTCAAGAAATACACTTGCTTCAGACACTCCACCTCCATAGTCATGGATACCACATCCAGTTTAGAATTTCAAAAGATGAACTGTTTAGAATTTCAAAAGATGATTTTTTTTGAATATTATTTTATGTTTTCTAATTGTATGAAAAGATAGTTTTCAACTTTTATACTTTTGTAATCTTTTGAGTTCCACATTTTTCTACCTCCCTCCCTTCCCTACCCCTCCTCATGAGAGCAAGTAATCTGATTTAGGATACACATGTACAGTCAGATTTAGCATATTTTCATATTAGTCATGTTGTGAAAGAAAAATCAGAACTAAAGGGAAAAAACATGAGAAAGGAAAAAAACACAAAACAAGTTTTAAAAAGTGAAAATAGTTTGTTGTGTTTTGCATTCAGACTTTATTGTTTCTGTATCTGGATGAGGATGGCATTTTCCAATCCAAGTCCCCAAAAGATAAAACTGAATGGAAGAAATCAGTATTAGAAATAGTGAGATCAAAGTTGCATCATGAAAAACTGAACGTAGTAAGATTTGACTAGAGCAATGTAATGACATAAACCTAGAAAAATAAATTGGACTTAATATGTATTTAGAAGAGGAAAAAGTTCACTAAAAAGCTAATAATCATACTATGATAATTTGAGCTATACCACAAAATAAAAAAGATATAAGAAGGTGTGGGTTATAGGCTAAGTTGTAAATAGCCAATAATTCAACCTACAAATGTTGTCTTCCTGAATAATAATTTAGGCTGTATGCCAATAAACTTCCTGTCTTCATATTAGTAGGTAGACCAGAGGTGCCTCTAAGATCCTTCCTAAACTTCATAGAACTTTTATTTGTCATTTTCCATTTCTAAGATATAAAAATGAATCTACATAGGAATGTTAAGGTCACCTTCAGAGTGACTTCAAATAACCATTTACAATTTCCTTCTCACTATAACTTGATCCAGTCATTGTGGTTGTGATTTAAAATGTGGGTTAAAGTATAACAGAATACCAGTAACCTCAGAAATAGTTGCTCATATTTGGGTAGAAGATAGTTTTGTGTGAAAAGCAGTGGAAAAAATTCTGGAAAAGAGGTTTAAGAATTTTAAATTCTCTCCTGCTCAGGCAAGTCACTTCACTTTCCTGGGACTCAGTTTCCTCATTTCCTAAATGACTTCAGAGTCTCACATCCTAGAAATCTACAGTGTTGTCTCATATAATGAGCGGTTTTCATATATTTTGTTTTACGCTTAACAAGTCTTTCCTAAGTTTCTCATATGATATTGGACAGTAACAACAACAACAACAACAACAAGCATCTTTCTTTATCAATTTGAAGCTTCTATTTTCAATGCTAAGTTCATTTTTTTGACCAGCAGTGTCAGTGTAGAAATGAAGATTATTATCTGGCTTTTTACCATGTTCATAATTCATAGTTGCCAATAAGAGATTTCAGTTCTCCAGGGACACTATCAGAAAGAGACTAGCTAAAAGTACAGAGCACAAGTAGGGTCTCCAATCCATAATCAAATATCTAGATTGATTGTGTCACTTGCACTTGTATTGATTTCAATTGGAGTAGCTCACCCAAGGGAGTAATAAAAAAGTGGAATAAAACTGATTTATGAGAACAAAATAAATCCTTTTGTGAGTGGTAATGAATTGGTACTATTTAACCCTTTCAATCACAGAGTAAAAAAACTATTTATTTTGTGAGAATGCTGAGCTAGCCAAAAGAAGTCATATCAAAAATGCCAATAACTGTCAAATGCCATTACACTAAGTTGTAATGTTGGAGAAAGAATGACACTCTGAACTTGATGTAAGCCATCACTTGGCATGAGACATACTTTTAGCTTTCCTGGTCAGGTTTCTATGTGTCATCACAAATGATGGACCTGTACAATCAAAGAACTGTGGAATCACTCAATAAATGTTTATTGTACTTATTTACATGATTTACAAGACAGTTGGGAAGGATGAACAAAATTCAGTTTTAACTTTAATTTTTAGAGCTAAAGCATGGTGATTATTACAGTGCTCTCTAACTAAACATAGTTTAATCAGAGATTTTGGGTAACTAATTTTTAACAAGAATGATTCTATTCTAACAGTACTTGTCATAGTATTTGACTAAAGTAAGTCAATAGATGCTTAGAAGGATAGAGTTGTTTCACATGGTTAAAAAATTGGTTAAATTCAGTCACTTGATCAATTAATTTAATGTAAAAAGGAAATCTAATTGTCAGTTTCCATGGAATCAGGTGTCCTACTCCATAAAAATTTAAATATCAATCATTTGCCTTCTGCATGGAAATACTAAAATCTAAACAATAAATTTTTTAAAATCTGCCCATCTATAACTACAGAAATCTGAAGCTAATAATGCACATGGACAATGATCAGATGAGACAGTTGATATTGAAGAAAGTAACAAGATTGCCTTTGAGAAATTGCACATTTAAATGACCTCAAACTTTTCCCTAAAACAAAAAGTTACTGTTTTAATATAATTTTATTTTGTTTTTAACATTATCATTACTGGAAAGTGATTGTGCATGACTGCCAGTCTTAGAATTCTATTGTCTCCAATGAACTGAAGTTGAAGATCACCCAAAGGGTAAGCGAAAAGCACATGGTGGGTATGATCAGGTTGAATGATTATTATGAATGATCATAAAAAAGAAAATGCACAGAAAGACTATAAAGAGGAAAAATATATGATGAGAAAAAAATTGGGCCAGTCATTAGCAAGATAATTGGTAGCTCATATGCTCCATCAGCATCCATTCAATGTCAACAGAATATAAGAAAGGTCCCCAGGAAATTGGTGGAAATTCCTGTCTTGTGCTTCAGGGATTTCATTGACAAAAAATCATATAGGATGGGTAGGCATAGATGGATTACAATCTGTATAATTGGAGGGAATATCCATATTGATGAGATCACAGATCAATTGGAATACTAAAGTGAATTAACTTTGACTTAAATTCTATACCTACTTTCTAACTAATTATACTGATATTATATAGACATGGTCTATGTTTGTAGTTCTGGAGATCCATCCAAGGGCAGAATCAGGAAATTGAAATTGAAAAATAAATCTCATTATATTTGTATTTTTATTATATTTATTTCATTTTTGTACAAATGATTTTATACATTACTAAAATATTTTTGAGAGTAAATATAATCCCCCTCCCCCCCAAAAATATATAGACCATAATGAGCAATAAAGTAAAGGAAAGAGGAAAAAAATTAAAATTAAAAAAAATTATAATAATAGGGGCAGCTAGGTGGTGCAGTGGACAGAGCACCGGCCCTGGAGTTAGGAGCACCTGAGCTCAAATCTGGTCCCAGACACCCAACAATCAGCCAGCTGTGTGACCCTGGGAAAGCCACCCCAATCCCACTCTCCCGTAAAAACAACAACAACAACAACAACAACAACAACGATAATAATGATAATAAAAATAAATAATAAATGTGCTTCAGTCTGTGTTCTAACACCACTCACAAAATCTACTTCATAGTTTTCCACTGTTGCCATTGCTGATTGCAACTCCCTCCATTCATACTTCCCCAATACCATATACTATATTTTCTCTCTCTCCTTTCATTCTGTACCTCTTCTTAAATGTATTGTAGGGTGGCTGAGTGGTGCACAGACTGATCACTGGCTTTGGGACCAAGAGGCCCCGAGTCCACATACCACTTCTAAGACTCAGCAACCATTTGGCCCTGTGGTCCCAGACAGGCCATCCAATCCCAGCCCCTTGCAAAAGTAAAAAAAAGAAAATGTGTTATATCTGACCACTCTCTCCCACAGTCCACTCTCTACTCCATCACTCATACCTCCCCTTTTCCCCCATCCCCCTTGTCTCCTTTTTTACTCTAAATGTCTATACCCCATTGAGTATATATGCTGTTTCCTCTCCAAGCCACCTCTGATGAGAATGAAGATTCCCTCATCCCCCCTCACTTTCTTTCCTTCCATATCATTGCAATAGCTCATTGTAATAAAAAAAATCTTATTATATAAATTATTTAGTCATTCCACCTCTCCTTTCTCTTACTCCCATTAGATTTCCCTTTTAGCCATTGACTCCATTTTTTCATTATATTTTATCTTCAAATTCAGCTCTCTCCTGTGCTTCATCTATAAAAGCTCCTTCTACTTGTTCTATTAAATGAGAAGTTTCTTATGAATATTATCAGTATCATTTTTCTATGCATGAATACATGTAGTTCATCATCATTAAGTTCCTCATATTTTCCCCTTCTCCTCCAATCTCTATGCTTCACCTGAGTCCTGTATTTGAAGATTAAACTTTCTGTTCAGCTCTGGGCATTTTAACAGGAACATTTGAAATTCCATTGGTTTATTGAAAGTCCATCTTTTTACCTGGAAAAAGATGTTCAGTTTTGCTGGGTAGTAGATTCTTGGTTGCATTCTGAGCTCTTTTGCCTTCTGGAATATTAATTCCAAGCCCTACGAGCCTTTAATGTAGTTGCTGCTAAGTCCTGTGTGATCCTGACTGCAGCTCCATGATATTTGAATTGTGTCCTTCTGGCTGCTTGTAATATTTTCTCTTTGACTTGAGAGTTCTGGAACTTGGCTATAATATTCCTGGGGGTTGTTGTTTTGGATCTCTTTCTGGGGGAGATTGGTGGATTCTCTCAATTTCTATTTTGCCCTCTGCTTCTAGGATATCTGGGCAGTTTTCCTGTAGGAATTCTTTAAAATTGATGTCAAGGCTCTTTTCCTGATCATAACTTTCAGGTATCCCAATAGTTTTTAAATTATCTTTTATGAATCTGTTTTCCAGATCAGTTGATTTTTTCAATGAGATGTTTCACAATTTCTTCTAATTTTTCATTCTTTTGGTTTTGAAGTATTGTGTCTTGACTTCTCATAAATTTAACAACTTCCTTTAGTTCCATTCTACATCTGAAGGATTTGTTTTCCTCAGAGAGCTTTCTTATTTCTTTTTCCTTCTGGCCAATTCTGCTTTTTAAAGCATTCTTCTCCTCAATAACTTTTTGAACTGTTTTATCCATTTGACCTATGCTGGTTTTTAACGTGTTATTTTCTTCAGCATTTTTTGGATGTCCTTGACTAAGCTGCTGACTTCTTTTTCATGTTTTTCCTGTATCGCTCTCATTTCTTTTCCCACTTTTTCTTCTATCTCCTTCACTTGAGTTTCAAAATGTATTTTGAGCTCTGTCATAGCCTGAACCCAATTTCCATTTTTCTTGTAGTCTTTAGATATAGGAGCTTGTACTTCCTCATCTTCATATTGAGTATTTTGATCCTTCTTGGCATCATAGACAATGTATTTCTCAATGGTGTTCCTCTTTTTTCTCTGCTTCCTCATTTCCCCAGCCTGAGGCTGGTTTGGGGTGCTTCCTGAGCTTTTGAGTATTATTGAGGCACACCCCCCCACACACAAGGATCTCAGTGGGTGTAGCTTTGTTTTCCCTCCTGGTCTGTGAATGATCACAAAAACACCCTTCTGCAACAGGTTTGAGGTGGGGGGGGCCCTGCTGTTCTCTGGGGGTCCTAGACTGTGTTCAGAATCTGACTGTGGTCAGAACCCCACAGTCCTGTTCCAGGTACAGAGGACAGAACTTGGAAGTCTCTCTCCACTCCCCTACCTTGGGTATGTTGAGTACTCCAGGCTCAGTTGCATGGAGGCTCCTGCTTATGGGTTCCACCTGTTTCCCTTTCCTGGATCTGGGCTGCTGTGGCCATACTGCTCACTGAGTGCCCTGAGGGCTGGGCTTCACTTGCTTGCTCTGGCAGAGACCCTCTGCTGATCTTCTAAGTTGTGCTCGGTGCTCCCTGGGGTATAGTTCAGGAAACTGCCCCCGTTTCTAGGAGGCTGAAGTTCCTTCACTCTGGTGGGCTGCCCCTATAACCCCATGGAGTAGAGCCTTTTCTCTATTTCCCAGGTTACCTTGGGCTGGAGAATTGCCTCACTGGATCCCTCTGTGGGTTCTGTTTCTTGAAAATTTAGAGTCCTAAGTTTTGAAATATTATAGAGAGAGAGCCCCTAAGAGAGGCTCTTCCCCTGTCGCCATATTGGCTCTGCCCCTATACTTGTATTTTTAAAAACAAAAACATAATGGGATGTGAGATGATGATCAAGAACAGTCCATTGCATGAAGCATGTGTAATATCTCTGTCTAGTGCTGATCCATGTGATATTTCAATGAATCAACTTCTGGAAATATATGTTAGAAGGTCTATTTCCTCTGATTGTTTTCTTTCAGTTTACTGAATAATGATGAAAAGTATTTTAATTACTACTGAGGCATAAAACAGGCATAAATGGGTGAAGGAATTTTGAGTCCCTCTCCCTTTTCCATCTGCTCTCTCCTCACCCCTAAAAGTAGAGAGGGAGGAAAAATATTGCTCTAATTCTCCAAGTAAGGGTAGAGATATTGGCAGTATCTTATCTTTTTTTTGTTAACTCTCATTTGAGTTACCATGTGACCAAGGATTCAGGGTATCATTATTTCATTTTGTTTCTTCTTTCCTGATCTTAGATGAATGAATATGAGCCACAGAATATAATCTTGTAAACTTCTAGGGATTGGAAGAGGCATCAATGATCCCCTCAGGAACTAGAACCTCCAATCAATAGAAAAGCCCTTTCTACATAGAAGTGACCATCCTAAAGATTCCTCAAAAGAAGAGAGGATTCCCTAGGTCCCTTCCACATATTTTTGGGAGGATATTTTATCACAACCACTTTAAGTTTGGATCCATTAACACCAAGAACTGAAAGGGTATATAGAATTCAGGACATCAGTCCTTGCCAAGTAGTTGTTTCTTGGTAAAAAATAGTATATTTTAATTGATTAAGTGTCCAAACTAATTTAATTGACTGGATGTCCACTGGTTAGATGATTTGAAAGAGAATGTACAGATGGATGTACATGAATGATAGCAGAGGAAAACCCTCCAAGTCCTTCAGAATTGGTTATCACTGGAAGGCTAATGGAAAAAAGTAGCAACCAGTCTCTGTGGATCCAAACTATCTGTGGGAGTAAGGTTTGAGAAAGTGATCCCAGAGCCAATCCTCCAAAGCAATTTTTCTGGTAGTGAGATCTGTCTATTGCTACTCTCATTAAAAAAAAAACAAACAAACCTCTAAAACATTCTGGTTCTACTGTGATCTAAGAAATATGCAAATGCTTTATTAAAATTTTCTAAATATAAATTATTCATTAACAAATGTTTAGTAAGCTCCTTCACCTTGATCACCATCTTCCCTAAGAGTTTAATGGAGATATTCCAGGACTCTAAAACCAACAGCCTTTGTATGTAATAGCAATATTTCCATAAGAGGGCCCACAACTATCATCTTGGAAAGCAAATCCTATGAAGATGTATCCTGGCAATTGCTTCTACAGATGCTATGGCCTCATCTATTGGAGACGCAGGAAAGCAAATACTTGTCAGTAAAGTCTTTTCACTATCAAATGGATCAATATCAAAAAAATGATGCTATTATATCAGTGGAAATGACAATAAAAAGGTCTTAGGAGCAGTTTGCTATCTCATCCTACATACCGTAGGACCTTTAAATGTCTAACCTTCCAGATGGATTGCTTTCCCCATAAATGGACTAAATTTTCAGTTTTTACTCTGAGTATTTATCACATTATTTTTTGTTGCAATACAAAATTCTCACTTTTTTAAAACTTTGTGGTAGGCTCTGAAGATAATAACACAGACAGCAAAAAAAGCATGAACCTTGCCTTCAAGAAACTTACAAACTAGTATTAAAGATGATATATTCTCAAATAACTGTGATTCAAATGAGAGTGTGATAATTATCCAAACACTTGGAAGGGGAGAGCCACTAGACATAGTGAATGATATGAGATCAACTCTGTCTGTTATGCTTGTACTTGTCATGATGTTTAATGAGAGTATATGAAAGTTACTTTATTTATATCCACCTACATAAAAAAGCTTTTAAAAAAATTAATACATTTTACTATTTACAATGAAACATAATTTAATTCAGTTTGATGGTTCCATAATGATTATAGCAGCATAATAATTTTTTGGTATGATAACTTTTTCACACATGCCATAGATGGTAAATCATAAAATGAGAAATAGAGTACTCAAAGCACAAAGATAACAAGAAATATTACCATGAAGGAATAAATTATGAGGAAAAATGAAACTGAATCACTGGAGGTTAAAAGGATTAAGGTCCTACTAGGGGTCATGCATTTGATAATCAACTACAGTGGCAGTTGGTTAAACATCAAAATAAAGGTGAGACTAGAGCTTCTTAGAAAACAAAACATATTGAATTGGGTCTATTATGCATATTACCCAAAAAGATTATGGCATTTTTCAATTATGTTATCTCTGGGATCCCTTTACTCATTCCACTGCATGATAGAATAATTTATTTCTATTATTATTACTTTTATTATCACTATTATTAGCTCACACTTACATAACATCAGTTTACAAAGTATTTTCCATGAAGTTCCATGAAGGATGTACTATAGATATTCATTTCTCTATTTTTACATTTGAAGAAACTGAAATTCAAAAAAGAGAGGTGATTTATTCAGTATCAGAATATAAGAGCATGACAGCAATGAGACTAAGGTCTAAGACTTCTGACTACAATTCCAGCATTAAATCTATGAAAAATGAAATGTCTATGATTCATGTAGTCACAGCTACAGGATTGATCATCTTTTCCAATTTGAATTACTTATATAACATTTATAAATGGAAATATTTAACTGAGGAAAGAAGTGAATTACTGTGGGGTAAAATGTTTTCCTAAATATTTTCTAAACAAATAAAGTCTATTAATTATTGTATTGCTGAGGGAAGCTATTTTTCTTCCAGGATTCCAAAGAAGTAATTGGGGCTTTGAGGAGAAGAGAGACTTACATATCACTGAAGCAAAGTGAGGAAAATATTAATGATAATGATAGGTTATTAATAAATAAGGGGAGACAAAGAAGATGAGGATATCATTGTTATTCATGTCTAATACTAGTAGAGATCAAATTGTATTATATTTAATTTACAACAAAAACCTACCCTCCTAATTCACATAGGATTATCTAATTCATATAATGTCTTCTAAAACTAAATATAACTTATTTTGATTATCTGATAATTTATATTATTATATCACTACTCTTTGTTAGCAACTTATTTGAAAGATTACTGTCTATAGATGAAAATTTTTTTGTAATTTAAAATATTAATGATCTTAATAATAGTTTACATTTAGATTAAAATTTTTGAATTGAGGATACATTTTCCTCAAAAAAATTGATGAGTTGGGTTATACAAATAGTAACCACTTTGTAGATATTAAATGATTAAGTGATTTACCTCAGGACACAGAATAAAAAAAAGAAAACAAGAAAATATACAGAGACTCAAATCCAGGACTTCTAAGTCTTGCCTTTTGTCCACTTACTACAAAGCACATTGATTCTTGTATACCATATGATTTCACATTGGAAAATTAAAACAGCCTTCTCTTCTGCATATGTGTGTTAAATTCACTTATTCCATGAGTAGCATGACATTTCAGTTCATAGTTGGTATTTGCATTCCATTATCATGTCATCTATGACTTTAACACCAGACAGTATATCAGACACAAATTCAATAAGCTCAGCATAAATGTGGTTAACAGATAATTTCCTAAATAATTTGATAAATTAATATTGATTTTTTTAAAAATAATACTAGCAAATTATAAAATTCTATATCATTTATTGGTCATGGCTCAGGACATAATTAACAGAAGTCAACATATTATCTGCATATGTTCCATAGTAACTTGGAAAGCACAGTACTATTGTCTACCTACATATATCTCATTTGCTATACAAATGTATCACTATAAAAATGTTAAGATTTTTAAAAAAGAATATATATTTAAATAAGATAAAATGTTAACTGGGTTTACATCCATTTTAGTTCTTTGGAATTTTTTGTGCACCAAGGAAAACTTATTTTTTGAAAAGGGGAACTTTTTTGATTCTTTTGCATTCCTTTATTGAAGAATTTGAAATAACCCTCTCACACATATCCTCAATTCTCCTACCCTCAAAAAAGCAACTATATCTTCTTAGAGACTGTAGATGAGAAAGCTAAAGGAAGGAGTTATAATGCATAAGACTGTTGAATAGACAATCTTCTCAAAACTTATAAGGTTTTCTTTTTTGCATACCTAATTATTTATTAATTACAAGGGAACACATTTGATTTAAATACTTAAGATGGACACTATAGTGAATTATCCTACAAAGAGAAGAATTCTGTTATAATTTAAAAATCACAATAACCTGTAGAATACATTCCACAGAACAGGTTTTCACTAAATATTTTTGCCTGGATGTTTTTTCCCATCTATAAATATGCATGCAAACATTGTCTTTAAGAGTGATAAAAATGGATCCCTAATGTCTGAATTACTATCACATAATAGAGAACTGTATTCAAATTGATTGAAAAGAAACTACTCTGATTTTCAAATCATCCCCTTTTCCAAACTTTTCTACTCTGCTTAGGGGATCATCATCTTTCTAGGTAGCCAGGCTGGTAACCCATCCAAACATCCTTATTCCCTCCTCCATACATCCTGTTATTAGATCTTACTGTTTTTATTATCATAGCATCTTTCCTAGATGCCCTTTGATTTCTATTCACACAGCCAGCCACTAGTTCATGCCCCCATATTCTTTCACCTGGACAATTGGACTCTGCCTCAACTTTCATACCACACTAATCCAATAGTCTGCTAATTGTTTTCTGCCTCATTTCTCACACCACTAAATCCATACTCTACCAAAGCAAAATTTCTAAATCATTGTTTAAATCATGTCAAACCTCCCACCTCAATAAACTTCACTTACTCCCTCATACCTCTAGGATCAAATAAAAAATCCTCTGTAAGGAGTTAATGTTTGTTGATTGAATGACTGGTTACCCCACTGACTGACATATACCACATTCTTCAGTGTAATACCATGTTACAAGCTGTACTGCATCACCAGAACAATTTCCCCATTGGTAGATTTTCCCAGAGGACAGTATGTCAGATATACTGCCCTACTCAACTAGCATAGCTCTGAAAGTGCACATTTTCGTTGACACTAAAATACAGACACAGGGGACTATAAAACAAAGCTGTCCTTTCTCTTATAGTGCTAGCCTTCTCGTAAGCTCTGTGGAAGACTGAGGTGTGGTTACATACAATTTTCTTTACCTTTCCAAGAAAATAAATGTCTCTGTATCTCTTTCCCCTTGTAATTTTTATGAAACACAGTTTATCCAGCAAGGAAGGGCACTCAGTGAATCAGATTAAGTACTCAGGTTCCTGAATTTTTCTAGGTAACCTTGAGAAATTGACTACATTTCTATGGTCCTTAGAGATTTTTAAATTGAATATCATTTGACTACACTGACTTTGTAAAGCACTCTTATTGTTAACTAGCAAAGTCCAAGGAACAGTTATCTTTTTTGAGGGGGGGGCAGGGGGAAGTATAAAGGAGTTGGCATTTGAAGGTAATTTTTGAAGTCTGCATGTAACCATTTTAACTTTATGTAGTTTAAATTCTAAAAGTTTCCTTGAATTTATTAAATAACAAAAACATTTTTTCTTATTATAATTGAGAGAGTCTGTGAACATATAGAATACTCCTTTCATAACTGCTTCTTCTAGGTAAGATATCAACTTCAATTATGACAAAGAAATTACCTTAAAGAAGACTTAATAAAAAGGAGGGGGGAGGTCTAATGACCTATATTTACCAAAAATACAATTGATTAATTCCAACAATTACCTTCATTTATTTCTTTGGTCACTTGGAATGCTGTTTTGTGTTTTCTTAATTGCCTTAACTTTAAAAACTAGTAAATAATTTTTTCAATCAAATCAAACATTTTTTAAAATACATAAACGTTCATAACTCATAACTATTGCTTGTTCTATGACAGCATATTTCCTCTTTTCCCCAGTAGAACTCAGAAGATATTTCCAAAGAAGTTAACCTCCTCTGACCCATTTCCACTCTTTTTTTCCAGATTCCAAGGAATAGAGTTTTGTGAGGATCAATAAATAACATGATTGACTGTAACCAATCTGAATTTGAGTTACCAATCCACTTTCCACCAAAGTGGCACATTTGATTGATGATATCTAAAGGTCATTTTCATTCATCCACTTCCTTCAAGAGACCATGAAACTCCTTTTGCCTGTTAAATGTTTTTTTTCTTTCCCAGGGCACAAAAAAGATATTGGGGACTGAAAACTAAACTTTAAGTTAATTTTCAATATTTGTAAAAGATGCCAGTATAATGAAAAAAACTGAATGTTTTGCATTAGAGCCTCACATAACATATATCTGTCAGTCTCTTAAGTGATGATCACTATACCCCAATTCATTCCAAAGGCAAATGAAAAGACCTTGGTTTCATACACACACACACATACACATACATGCATGCAATTATTGTCTTTAAATTGTATAGGATTTATATCAAAAGATATATAGATGTAGAGAACAAAACTTGGGAATTTTATAAGTTATACCATAACTAGTCCAATTCATTTTTAGTTATATTATGACCTCTTTAGAAATTTATATTGAAAATGCATATATTAGCATATAAATTCTCTTCACATCTTAAAATTTCATCTATCAATAAAGTTACCAATAACCTTGCCATAATTCCATAATAGTAAATTGCTCAAAGCCTGAATTTTTATGTTACTAGTAATACATGAGGTATATTTCTACCAACTTTTCTTTAAGTAGACACTAATTTTTTTTCTTGTCATGAATTTAATATATCACATAAGGCATAAGTGAACATATAGGTAAAAAAAATTAAATTGTGGATGTTCATAGAAAAGAGCAATCCCTCTAATTGCTATGGAGTTATCTTAGAGAATAAACCACTCACCTGCTCAAGGTGAATGACATCTCTCAGTACACAAGAGAGTCTTTTAGGAAATCGCTTCTTCCAGGTCAATAAATGGCACTTGAATCCCACAGAAAAACTAATTTATAGCATATGTTGCTCATAATTGAAAACAGGGTTGAAATCAGGTGGGATCCCACACAATCTCAGCCATAGTATTCCTTTTTCTGGTTAGCATAAGGAAAAGCATTTATATATATATGTATATATGTGTGCACACACAT